>NW_027135961.1:0-57140 GCF_039906515.1 Pseudorca crassidens | reverse complement strand
AAAGCAATATCACTCAGCAATGAAATCTATGTCATCAGGCCCTTAGCAGCACAATGAGTGGATTCAGGTATGATGATTCTAACTGAAATAAGTCACACAGAAAAAGAAACATCATAAGATATCAGTAATACACGGAATGTAAACTTGGCTACACAGGAACTGTATTACAGAACAGAACAGGGTCTCAAATTTAGAAAACCAACTTATGCTTGCTTAAGGGTAAAGGTGAGTTGGGGTGCTGCATAAAACCAGAGATTCAAATGAGCACAGATAAAGTTCCTTAAGCCAAATATGGAATAGACAAGAGCTACTCCTTGCTCAACGAAATGGACTCAACACCCCATATTAAACGCCTAAGAATGTACCTGACTAGTAAGTATCTTAAAACCTATGGATTGCTATGTCTCCGAAAGAGAATCAAGCATGTGTACAGGGGCATAAACGCAGCAGTGATAGGATTGGAGAGGTTCGGTGAGCAAATGAAGACCCTTTGAAGTCATATTGCATGGTACCCATTCCACGGGTTTCAACTACCCAGGTTTAAGGTATTCTTCCTTCCGGTAAAACATGCATGTGGAACCTAGAGTATGATCAACCATGTGATCGGGAGACGTGTTCAAATATGTCTCAGTTTTCGTACCCTGGTACTCAGGTGCAACATTCCAGACGCTTTACTAACACTCTCCGCACTTGGAGAGTCAGCACCTTTAAGCTCCTGTTTGGCCCAGTTTGCAATTTCTGCGGAAGATGAACAGAAATAGGGAGAACCAATGAGAGACTAGCTGGAGGTGTCTGGACGGGCAAATTTAACTCTCATTTCCCACCAGGAAGAGGAAATAACCAAAGGCTCAGCATGCCGTGCCGGAACCAGATTAGGGCCTGAAGCCATCCTGCGGTGTTGCGGCCAGCTCAAAAGAAAGCGAGTTGAAGAAAGGAGCTCAGGGGCACTGTAATTCACAAACCTGCAGAGTTATAAATGACAGCTATCGTCCAAAAATATACTGAAGTAAGGCTGCCAAGAGGACTTGAAAGCGGGGCAGAATTGCAGGAAACCGATTTCAGGAGGTAGACTGGAATTGCAATGAAAGCATAGGAAAAGAGGCAGAACGTCCACAATGATGCACTTGGCCAAAAAGGGCGTATGCGTTTTTTCCTGAATATATTCAGGAAAAAACGCATACGCCCTTTTTGGCCAACCAAGCAAGCTTGCAAAGGAAATCTGCACTACAATGAAGTCTCACTTCCCCCCGGTCAAAAGGGCCATCTGAAAAAAGTGTAAAATCCAGAAAGGCAGGACAGGCCATGGAGAACTGGGAGCCTTGGTATGCTGATGGGCGGGATGTAAATTGCCAACAGACACTCGGGAGAAGTGTATGGTGTTTCCTGAAACATCTAAAAAACAAAGCAACAGAGCCTAGGGCACTTCCACTTATGGTCCTATAGCTTAGGGAAATTAAAATCAAAAAGACACAGCCACCCCAAAGTTTGGGACACCTCTGTTTACAAGAACCTCGTTTACAGTACAAGTTCAACATCGCAGAAAGTGAAAAATGGATAAAGAAGTTGTGGTATTTACTTACAAAACAATATCACTCAGCAATGAAATCTATGTCATCAGGCCCTTAGCAGCACAATGAGTGGATTCAGGTATGATGATTCTAACTGAAATAAGTCACACAGAAAAAGAAACATCATAAGATATCAGTAATACACGGAATGTAAACTTGGCTACACAGGAACTGAATTACAGAACAGAACAGGGTCTCAAATTTAGAAAACCAACTTATGCTTGCTTAAGGGTAAAGGTGAGTTGGGGTGCTGCATAAAACCAGAGATTGAAATGAGCACAGATAAAGTTCCTTAAGCCAAATATGGAATAGACAAGAGCTACTCCTTGCTCAACGAAATGGACTCAACACCGCATATTAAATGCCTAAGAATGTACCTGACTAGTAAGTATCTTAAAACCTATGGATTGCTATGTCTCCGAAAGAGAATCAAGCATGTGTACAGGGGCATAAACGCAGCAGTGATAGGATTGGAGAGGTTCGGTGAGCAAATGAAGACCCTTTGAAGTCATATTGCATGGTACCCATTCCACGGGTTTCAACTACCCAGGTTTAAGGTATTCTTCCTTCCGGTAAAACATGCATGTGGAACCTAGAGTATGATCAACCATGTGATCGGGAGACGTGTTCAAATATGTCTCAGTTTTCGTACCCTGGTACTCGGGTGCAACATTCCAGACGCTTTACTAACACTCTCCGCACTTGGAGAGTCAGCACCTTTAAGCTCCTGTTTGGCCCAGTTTGCAATTTCTGCGGAAGATGAACAGAAATAGGGAGAACCAATGAGAGACTAGCTGGAGGTGTCTGGACGGGCAAATTTAACTCTCATTTCCCACCAGGAAGAGGAAATAACCAAAGGCTCAGCATGCCGTGCCGGAACCAGATTAGGGCCTGAAGCCATCCTGCGGTGTTGCGGCCAGCTCAAAAGAAAGCGAGTTGAAGAAAGGAGCTCAGGGGCACTGTAATTCACAAACCTGCAGAGTTATAAATGACAGCTATCGTCCAAAAATATACTGAAGTAAGGCTGCCAAGAGGACTTGAAAGCGGGGCAGAATTGCAGGAAACCGATTTCAGGAGGTAGACTGGAATTGCATTGAAAGCATAGGAAAAGAGGCAGAACGTCCACAATGATGCACTTGGCCAAAAAGGGCGTATGCGTTTTTTCCTGAATATATTCAGGAAAAAACGCATACGCCCTTTTTGGCCAACCAAGCAAGCTTGCAAAGGAAATCTGCACTACAATGAAGTCTCACTTCCCCCCGGTCAAAAGGGCCATCTGAAAAAAGTGTAAAATCCAGAAAGGCAGGACAGGCCATGGAGAACTGGGAGCCTTGTTATGCTGATGGGCGGGATGTAAATTGCCAACAGACACTCGGGAGAAGTGTATGGTGTTTCCTGAAACATCTAAAAAACAAAGCAACAGAGCCTAGGGCACTTCCACTTATGGTCCTATAGCTTAGGGAAATTAAAATCAAAAAGACACAGCCACCCCAAAATTTGGGACACCTCTGTTTACAAGAACCTCGTTTACAGTACAAGTTCAACATCGCAGAAAGTGAAAAATGGATAAAGAAGTTGTGGTATTTACTTACAAAACAATATCACTCAGCAATGAAATCTATGTCATCAGGCCCTTAGCAGCACAATGAGTGGATTCAGGTATGATGATTCTAACTGAAATAAGTCACACAGAAAAAGAAACATCATAAGATATCAGTAATACACGGAATGTAAACTTGGCTACACAGGAACTGAATTACAGAACAGAACAGGGTCTCAAATTTAGAAAACCAACTTATGCTTGCTTAAGGGTAAAGGTAAGTTGGGGTGCTGCATAAAACCAGAGATTGAAATGAGCACAGATAAAGTTCCTTAAGCCAAATATGGAATAGACAAGAGCTACTCCTTGCTCAACGAAATGGACTCAACACCGCATATTAAATGCCTAAGAATGTACCTGACTAGTAAGTATCTTAAAACCTATGGATTGCTATGTCTCCGAAAGAGAATCAAGCATGTGTACAGGGGCATAAACGCAGCAGTGATAGGATTGGAGAGGTTCGGTGAGCAAATGAAGACCCTTTGAAGTCATATTGCATGGTACCCATTCCACGGGTTTCAACTACCCAGGTTTAAGGTATTCTTCCTTCCGGTAAAACATGCATGTGGAACCTAGAGTATGATCAACCATGTGATCGGGAGACGTGTTCAAATATGTCTCAGTTTTCGTACCCTGGTACTCGGGTGCAACATTCCAGACGCTTTACTAACACTCTCCGCACTTGGAGAGTCAGCACCTTTAAGCTCCTGTTTGGCCCAGTTTGCAATTTCTGCGGAAGATGAACAGAAATAGGGAGAACCAATGAGAGACTAGCTGGAGGTGTCTGGACGGGCAAATTTAACTCTCATTTCCCACCAGGAAGAGGAAATAACCAAAGGCTCAGCATGCCGTGCCGGAACCAGATTAGGGCCTGAAGCCATCCTGCGGTGTTGCGGCCAGCTCAAAAGAAAGCGAGTTGAAGAAAGGAGCTCAGGGGCACTGTAATTCACAAACCTGCAGAGTTATAAATGACAGCTATCGTCCAAAAATATACTGAAGTAAGGCTGCCAAGAGGACTTGAAAGCGGGGCAGAATTGCAGGAAACCGATTTCAGGAGGTAGACTGGAATTGCATTGAAAGCATAGGAAAAGAGGCAGAACGTCCACAATGATGCACTTGGCCAAAAAGGGCGTATGCGTTTTTTCCTGAATATATTCAGGAAAAAACGCATACGCCCTTTTTGGCCAACCAAGCAAGCTTGCAAAGGAAATCTGCACTACAATGAAGTCTCACTTCCCCCCGGTCAAAAGGGCCATCTGAAAAAAGTGTAAAATCCAGAAAGGCAGGACAGGCCATGGAGAACTGGGAGCCTTGTTATGCTGATGGGCGGGATGTAAATTGCCAACAGACACTCGGGAGAAGTGTATGGTGTTTCCTGAAACATCTAAAAAACAAAGCAACAGAGCCTAGGGCACTTCCACTTATGGTCCTATAGCTTAGGGAAATTAAAATCAAAAAGACACAGCCACCCCAAAATTTGGGACACCTCTGTTTACAAGAACCTCGTTTACAGTACAAGTTCAACATCGCAGAAAGTGAAAAATGGATAAAGAAGTTGTGGTATTTACTTACAAAACAATATCACTCAGCAATGAAATCTATGTCATCAGGCCCTTAGCAGCACAATGAGTGGATTCAGGTATGATGATTCTAACTGAAATAAGTCACACAGAAAAAGAAACATCATAAGATATCAGTAATACACGGAATGTAAACTTGGCTACACAGGAACTGAATTACAGAACAGAACAGGGTCTCAAATTTAGAAAACCAACTTATGCTTGCTTAAGGGTAAAGGTAAGTTGGGGTGCTGCATAAAACCAGAGATTGAAATGAGCACAGATAAAGTTCCTTAAGCCAAATATGGAATAGACAAGAGCTACTCCTTGCTCAACGAAATGGACTCAACACCGCATATTAAATGCCTAAGAATGTACCTGACTAGTAAGTATCTTAAAACCTATGGATTGCTATGTCTCCGAAAGAGAATCAAGCATGTGTACAGGGGCATAAACGCAGCAGTGATAGGATTGGAGAGGTTCGGTGAGCAAATGAAGACCCTTTGAAGTCATATTGCATGGTACCCATTCCACGGGTTTCAACTACCCAGGTTTAAGGTATTCTTCCTTCCGGTAAAACATGCATGTGGAACCTAGAGTATGATCAACCATGTGATCGGGAGACGTGTTCAAATATGTCTCAGTTTTCGTACCCTGGTACTCGGGTGCAACATTCCAGTCGCTTTACTAACACCCTCCCGACTTGGAGAGTCAGTCCCTTTAACCTCCTGTTTGGCCCAGTTTGCAATTTCTGCGGAAGATGAACAGGAATAGCGAGAACCAATGAGAGACTAGCTGGAGGTGTCTGGACGGGCAAATTTAACTCTCATTTCCCACCAGGAAGAGGAATTAACCAAAGGCTCAGCGTGCCGTGCCGGAACCAGATTAGGGCCTGAAGCCATCCTGCGGTGTTGCGGCCAGCTCAAAAGAAAGCGAGTTGAAGAAAGGAGCTCAGGGGCACTGTAATTCACAAACCTGCAGAGTTATAAATGACAGCTATCGTCCAAAAATATACTGAAGTAAGGCTGCCAAGAGGACTTGAAAGCGGGGCAGAATTGCAGGAAACCGATTTCAGGAGGTAGACTGGAATTGCATTGAAAGCATAGGAAAAGAGGCAGAACGTCCACAATGATGCACTTGGCCAAAAAGGGCGTATGCGTTTTTTCCTGAATATATTCAGGAAAAAACGCATACGCCCTTTTTGGCCAACCAAGCAAGCTTGCAAAGGAAATCTGCACTACAATGAAGTCTCACTTCCCCCCGGTCAAAAGGGCCATCTGAAAAAAGTGTAAAATCCAGAAAGGCAGGACAGGCCATGGAGAACTGGGAGCCTTGTTATGCTGATGGGCGGGATGTAAATTGCCAACAGACACTCGGGAGAAGTGTATGGTGTTTCCTGAAACATCTAAAAAACAAAGCAACAGAGCCTAGGGCACTTCCACTTATGGTCCTATAGCTTAGGGAAATTAAAATCAAAAAGACACAGCCACCCCAAAGTTTGGGACGCCTCTGTTTACAAGAACCTCGTTTACCGTACAAGTTCAACATCGCAGAAAGTGAAAAATGGATAAAGAAGTTGTGGTATTTACTTACAAAGCAATATCACTCAGCAATGAAATCTATGTCATCAGGCCCTTAGCAGCACAATGAGTGGATTCAGGTATGATGATTCTAACTGAAATAAGTCACACAGAAAAAGAAACATCATAAGATATCAGTAATACACAGAATGTAAACTTGGCTACACAGGAACTGAATTACAGAACAGAACAGGGTCTCAAATTTAGAAAACCAACTTATGCTTGCTTAAGGGTAAAGATGAGTTGGGGTGCTGCATAAAACCAGAGATTGAAATGAGCACAGATAAAGTTCCTTAAGCCAAATATGGAATAGACAAGAGCTACCTCTTGCTCAACGAAATGGACTCAACACCGCATATTAAACGCCTAAGAATGTACCTGACTAGTAAGTATCTTAAAACCTATGGATTGCTATGTCTCCGAAAGAGAATCAAGCATGTGTACAGGGGCATAAACGCAGCAGTGATAGGATTGGAGAGGTTCGGTGAGCAAATGAAGACCCTTTGAAGTCATATTGCATGGTACCCATTCCACGGGTTTCAACTACCCAGGTTTAAGGTATTCTTCCTTCAGCTAAAACATGCATGTGGAACCTAGAGTATGATCAACCATGTGATCGGGAGACGTGTTCAAATATGTCTCAGTTTTCGTACCCTGGTACTCGGGTGCAACATTCCAGACGCTTTACTAACACCCTCCCGACTTGGAGAGTCAGTCCCTTTAACCTCCTGTTTGGCCCAGTTTGCAATTTCTGCGGAAGATGAACAGGAATAGCGAGAACCAATGAGAGACTAGCTGGAGGTGTCTGGACGGGCAAATTTAACTCTCATTTCCCACCAGGAAGAGGAATTAACCAAAGGCTCAGCGTGCCGTGCCGGAACCAGATTAGGGCCTGAAGCCATCCTGCGGTGTTGCGGCCAGCTCAAAAGAAAGCGAGTTGAAGAAAGGAGCTCAGGGGCACTGTAATTCACAAACCTGCAGAGTTATAAATGACAGCTATCGTCCAAAAATATACTGAAGTAAGGCTGCCAAGAGGACTTGAAAGCGGGGCAGAATTGCAGGAAACCGATTTCAGGAGGTAGACTGGAATTGCATTGAAAGCATAGGAAAAGAGGCAGAACGTCCACAATGATGCACTTGGCCAAAAAGGGCGTATGCGTTTTTTCCTGAATATATTCAGGAAAAAACGCATACGCCCTTTTTGGCCAACCAAGCAAGCTTGCAAAGGAAATCTGCACTACAATGAAGTCTCACTTCCCCCCGGTCAAAAGGGCCATCTGAAAAAAGTGTAAAATCCAGAAAGGCAGGACAGGCCATGGAGAACTGGGAGCCTTGTTATGCTGATGGGCGGGATGTAAATTGCCAACAGACACGCGGGAGAAGTGTATGGTGTTTCCTGAAACATCTAAAAAACAAAGCAACAGAGCCTAGGGCACTTCCACTTATGGTCCTATAGCTTAGGGAAATTAAAATCAAAAAGACACAGCCACCGCAAAGTTTGGGACGCCTCTGTTTACAAGAACCTCGTTTACAGTACAAGTTCAACATTGCAGAAAGTGAAAAATGGATAAAGAAGTTGTGGTATTTACTTACAAAGCAATATCACTCAGCAATGAAATCTATGTCATCAGGCCCTTAGCAGCACAATGAGTGGATTCAGGTATGATGATTCTAACTGAAATAAGTCACACAGAAAAAGAAACATCATAAGATATCAGTAATACACGGAATGTAAACTTGGCTACACAGGAACTGAATTACAGAACAGAACAGGGTCTCAAATTTAGAAAACCAACTTATGCTTGCTTAAGGGTAAAGGTGAGTTGGAGTGCTGCATAAAACCAGAGATTGAAATGAACACAGATAAAGTTCCTTAAGCCAAATATGGAATAGACAAGAGCTACTCCTTGCTCAACGAAATGGACTCAACACCGCATATTAAATGCCTAAGAATGTACCTGACTAGTAAGTATCTTAAAACCTATGGATTGCTATGTCTCCGAAAGAGAATCAAGCATGTGTACAGGGGCATAAACGCAGCAGTGATAGGATTGGAGAGGTTCGGTGAGCAAATGAAGACCCTTTGAAGTCATATTGCATGGTACCCATTCCACGGGTTTCAACTACCCAGGTTTAAGGTATTCTTCCTTCAGGTAAAACATGCATGTGGAACCTAGAGTCTGATCAACCATGTGATCGGGAGACGTGTTCAAATATGTCTCAGTTTTCGTACCCTGGTACTCAGGTGCAACATTCCAGACGCTTTACTAACACCCTCCCGACTTGGAGAGTCAGTCCCTTTAACCTCCTGTTTGGCCCAGTTTGCAATTTCTGCGGAAGATGAACAGGAATAGCGAGAACCAATGAGAGACTAGCTGGAGGTGTCTGGACGGGCAAATTTAACTCTCATTTCCCACCAGGAAGAGGAATTAACCAAAGGCTCAGCGTGCCGTGCCGGAACCAGATTAGGGCCTGAAGCCATCCTGCGGTGTTGCGGCCAGGTCACAAGAAAGCGAGTTGAAGAAAGGAGCTCAGGGACACTGTAATTCACAAACCTGCAGAGTTATAAATGACAGCTATCGTCCAAAAATATACTGAAGTAAGGCTGCCAAGAGGACTTGAAAGCGGGGCAGAATTGCAGGAAACCGATTTCAGGAGGTAGACTGGAATTGCATTGAAAGCATAGGAAAAGAGGCAGAACGTCCACAATGATGCACTTGGCCAAAAAGGGCGTATGCGTTTTTTCCTGAATATATTCAGGAAAAAACGCATACGCCCTTTTTGGCCAACCAAGCAAGCTTGCAAAGGAAATCTGCACTACAATGAAGTCTCACTTCCCCCCGGTCAAAAGGGCCATCTGAAAAAAGTGTAAAATCCAGAAAGGCAGGACAGGCCATGGAGAACTGGGAGCCTTGTTATGCTGATGGGCGGGATGTAAATTGCCAACAGACACTCGGGAGAAGTGTATGGTGTTTCCTGAAACATCTAAAAAACAAAGCAACAGAGCCTAGGGCACTTCCACTTATGGTCCTATAGCTTAGGGAAATTAAAATCAAAAAGACACAGCCACCCCAAACATTGGGACGCCTCTGTTTACAAGAACCTCGTTTACAGTACAAGTTCAACATCGCAGAAAGTGAAAAATGGATAAAGAAGTTGTGGTATTTACTTACAAAGCAATATCACTCAGCAATGAAATCTATGTCATCAGGCCCTTAGCAGCACAATGAGTGGATTCAGGTATGATGATTCTAACTGAAATAAGTCACACAGAAAAAGAAACATCATAAGATATCAGTAATACACGGAATGTAAACTTGGCTACACAGGAACTGAATTACAGAACAGAACAGGGTCTCAAATTTAGAAAACCAACTTATGCTTGCTTAAGGGGAAAGGTGAGTTGGGGTGCTGCATAAAACCAGAGATTGAAATGAACACAGATAAAGTTCCTTAAGCCAAATATGGAATAGACAAGAGCTACTCCTTGCTCAACGAAATGGACTCAACACCGCATATTAAATGCCTAAGAATGTACCTGACTAGTAAGTATCTTAAAACCTATGGATTGCTATGTCTCCGAAAGAGAATCAAGCATGTGTACAGGGGCATAAACGCAGCAGTGATAGGATTGGAGAGGTTCGGTGAGCAAATGAAGACCCTTTGAAGTCATATTGCATGGTACCCATTCCACGGGTTTCAACTACCCAGGTTTAAGGTATTCTTCCTTCAGGTAAAACATGCATGTGGAACCTAGAGTCTGATCAACCATGTGATCGGGAGACGTGTTCAAATATGTCTCAGTTTTCGTACCCTGGTACTCAGGTGCAACATTCCAGACGCTTTACTAACACCCTCCCGACTTGGAGAGTCAGTCCCTTTAACCTCCTGTTTGGCCCAGTTTGCAATTTCTGCGGAAGATGAACAGGAATAGCGAGAACCAATGAGAGACTAGCTGGAGGTGTCTGGACGGGCAAATTTAACTCTCATTTCCCACCAGGAAGAGGAATTAACCAAAGGCTCAGCGTGCCGTGCCGGAACCAGATTAGGGCCTGAAGCCATCCTGCGGTGTTGCGGCCAGGTCACAAGAAAGCGAGTTGAAGAAAGGAGATCAGGGACACTGTAATTCACAAACCTGCAGAGTTATAAATGACAGCTATCGTCCAAAAATATACTGAAGTAAGGCTGCCAAGAGGACTTGAAAGCGGGGCAGAATTGCAGGAAACCGATTTCAGGAGGTAGACTGGAATTGCATTGAAAGCATAGGAAAAGAGGCAGAACGTCCACAATGATGCACTTGGCAAAAAAGGGCATATGCGTTTTTTCCTGAATATATTCAGGAAAAAACGCATACGCCCTTTTTGGCCAACCAAGCAAGCTTGCAAAGGAAATCTGCACTACAATGAAGTCTCACTTCCCCCCGGTCAAAAGGGCCATCTGAAAAAAGTGTAAAATCCAGAAAGGCAGGACAGGCCATGGAGAACTGGGAGCCTTGTTATGCTGATGGGCGGGATGTAAATTGCCAACAGACACTCGGGAGAAGTGTATGGTGTTTCCTGAAACATCTAAAAAACAAAGCAACAGAGCCTAGGGCACTTCCACTTATGGTCCTATAGCTTAGGGAAATTAAAATCAAAAAGACACAGCCACCGCAAAGTTTGGGACGCCTCTGTTTACAAGAACCTCGTTTACCGTACAAGTTCAACATCGCAGAAAGTGAAAAATGGATAAAGAAGTTGTGGTATTTACTTACAAAGCAATATCACTCAGCAATGAAATCTATGTCATCAGGCCCTTAGCAGCACAATGAGTGGATTCAGGTATGATGATTCTAACTGAAATAAGTCACACAGAAAAAGAAACATCATAAGATATCAGTAATACACGGAATGTAAACTTGGCTACACAGGAACTGAATTACAGAACAGAACAGGGTCTCAAATTTAGAAAACCAACTTATGCTTGCTTAAGGGTAAAGGTGAGTTGGGGTGCTGCATAAAACCAGAGATTGAAATGAACACAGATAAAGTTCCTTAAGCCAAATATGGAATAGACAAGAGCTACTCCTTGCTCAACGAAATGGACTCAACACCGCATATTAAATGCCTAAGAATGTACCTGACTAGTAAGTATCTTAAAACCTATGGATTGCTATGTCTCCGAAAGAGAATCAAGCATGTGTACAGGGGCATAAACGCAGCAGTGATAGGATTGGAGAGGTTCGGTGAGCAAATGAAGACCCTTTGAAGTCATATTGCATGGTACCCATTCCACGGGTTTCAACTACCCAGGTTTAAGGTATTCTTCCTTCAGCTAAAACATGCATGTGGAACCTAGAGTATGATCAACCATGTGATCGGGAGACGTGTTCAAATATGTCTCAGTTTTCGTACCCTGGTACTCAGGTGCAACATTCCAGACGCTTTACTAACACCCTCCCGACTTGGAGAGTCAGTCCCTTTAACCTCCTGTTTGGCCCAGTTTGCAATTTCTGCGGAAGATGAACAGGAATAGCGAGAACCAATGAGAGACTAGCTGGAGGTGTCTGGACGGGCAAATTTAACTCTCATTTCCCACCAGGAAGAGGAATTAACCAAAGGCTCAGCGTGCCGTGCCGGAACCAGATTAGGGCCTGAAGCCATCATGCGGTGTTGCGGCCAGGTCACAAGAAAGCGAGTTGAAGAAAGGAGCTCAGGGGCACTGTAATTCACAAACCTGCAGAGTTATAAATGACAGCTATCGTCCAAAAATATACTGAAGTAAGGCTGCCAAGAGGACTTGAAAGCGGGGCAGAATTGCAGGAAACCGATTTCAGGAGGCAGACTGGAATTGCATTGAAAGCATAGGAAAAGAGGCAGAACGTCCACAATGATGCACTTGGCCAAAAAGGGCGTATGCGTTTTTTCCTGAATATATTCAGGAAAAAACGCATACGCCCTTTTTGGCCAACCAAGCAAGCTTGCAAAGGAAATCTGCACTACAATGAAGTCTCACTTCCCCCCGGTCAAAAGGGCCATCTGAAAAAAGTGTAAAATCCAGAAAGGCAGGACAGGCCATGGAGAACTGGGAGCCTTGTTATGCTGATGGGCGGGATGTAAATTGCCAACAGACACTCGGGAGAAGTGTATGGTGTTTCCTGAAACATCTAAAAAACAAAGCAACAGAGCCTAGGGCACTTCCACTTATGGTCCTATAGCTTAGGGAAATTAAAATCAAAAAGACACAGCCACCCCAAAGTTTGGGACACCTCTGTTTACAAGAACCTCGTTTACAGTACAAGTTCAACATCGCAGAAAGTGAAAAATGGATAAAGAAGTTGTGGTATTTACTTACAAAACAATATCACTCAGCAATGAAATCTATGTCATCAGGCCCTTAGCAGCACAATGAGTGGATTCAGGTATGATGATTCTAACTGAAATAAGTCACACAGAAAAAGAAACATCATAAGATATCAGTAATACACGGAATGTAAACTTGGCTACACAGGAACTGAATTACAGAACAGAACAGGGTCTCAAATTTAGAAAACCAACTTATGCTTGCTTAAGGGTAAAGGTGAGTTGGGGTGCTGCATAAAACCAGAGATTGAAATGGGCACAGATAAAGTTCCTTAAGCCAAATATGGAATAGACAAGAGCTACTCCTTGCTCAACGAAATGGACTCAACACCGCATATTAAATGCCTAAGAATGTACCTGACTATTAAGTATCTTAAAACCTATGGATTGCTATGTCTCCGAAAGAGAATCAAGCATGTGTACAGGGGCATAAACGCAGCAGTGATAGGATTGGAGAGGTTCAGTGAGCAAATGAAGACCCTTTGAAGTCATATTGCATGGTACCCATTCCACGGGTTTCAACTACCCAGGTTTAAGGTATTCTTCCTTCCGGTAAAACATGCATGTGGAACCTAGAGTATGATCAACCATGTGATCGGGAGACGTGTTCAAATATGTCTCAGTTTTCGTACCCTGGTACTCGGGTGCAACATTCCAGACGCTTTACTAACACCCTCCCGACTTGGAGAGTCAGTCCCTTTAACCTCCTGTTTGGCCCAGTTTGCAATTTCTGCGGAAGATGAACAGAAATAGCGAGAACCAATGAGAGACTAGCTGGAGGTGTCTGGACGGGCAAATTTAACTCTCATTTCCCACCAGGAAGAGGAATTAACCAAAGGCTCAGCGTGCCGTGCCGGAACCAGATTAGGGCCTGAAGCCATCCTGCGGTGTTGCGGCCAGCTCAAAAGAAAGCGAGTTGAAGAAAGGAGCTCAGGGGCACTGTAATTCACAAACCTGCAGAGTTATAAATGACAGCTATCGTCCAAAAATATACTGAAGTAAGGCTGCCAAGAGGACTTGAAAGCAGGGCAGAATTGCAGGAAAACGATTTCAGGAGGTAGACTGGAATTGCATTGAAAGCATAGGAAAAGAGGCAGAACGTCCACAATGATGCACTTGGCCAAAAAGGGCGTATGCATTTTTTCCTGAATATATTCAGGAAAAAACGCATACGCCCTTTTTGGCCAACCAAGCAAGCTTGCAAAGGAAATCTGCACTACAATGAAGTCTCACTTCCCCCCGGTCAAAAGGGCCATCTGAAAAAAGTGTAAAATCCAGAAAGGCAGGACAGGCCATGGAGAACTGGGAGCCTTGTTATGCTGATGGGCGGGATGTAAATTGCCAACAGACACTCGGGAGAAGTGTATGGTGTTTCCTGAAACATCTAAAAAACAAAGCAACAGAGCCTAGGGCACTTCCACTTATGGTCCTATAGCTTAGGGAAATTAAAATCAAAAAGACACAGCCACCCCAAACATTGGGACGCCTCTGTTTACAAGAACCTCGTTTACAGTACAAGTTCAACATCGCAGAAAGTGAAAAATGGATAAAGATGTTGTGGTATTTACTTACAAAGCAATATCACTCAGCAATGAAATCTATGTCATCAGGCCCTTAGCAGCACAATGAGTGGATTCAGGTATGATGATTCTAACTGAAATAAGTCACACAGAAAAAGAAACATCATAAGATATCAGTAATACACGGAATGTAAACTTGGCTACACAGGAACTGAATTACAGAACAGAACAGGGTCTCAAATTTAGAAAACCAACTTATGCTTGCTTAAGGGTAAAGGTGAGTTGGGGTGCTGCATAAAACCAGAGATTGAAATGAGCACAGATAAAGTTCCTTAAGCCAAATATGGAATAGACAAGAGCTACTCCTTGCTCAACGAAATGGACTCAACACCGCATATTAAATGCCTAAGAATGTACCTGACTAGTAAGTATCTTAAAACCTATGGATTGCTATGTCTCCGAAAGAGAATCAAGCATGTGTACAGGGGCATAAACGCAGCAGTGATAGGATTGGAGAGGTTCGGTGAGCAAATGAAGACCCTTTGAAGTCATATTGCATGGTACCCATTCCACGGGTTTCAACTACCCAGGTTTAAGGTATTCTTCCTTCAGCTAAAACATGCATGTGGAACCTAGAGTATGATCAACCATGTGATCGGGAGACGTGTTCAAATATGTCTCAGTTTTCGTACCCTGGTACTCGGGTGCAACATTCCAGACGCTTTACTAACACCCTCCTGACATGGAGAGTCAGTCCCTTTAACCTCCTGTTTGGCCCAGTTTGCAATTTCTGCGGAAGATGAACAGGAATAGCGAGAACCAATGAGAGACTAGCTGGAGGTGTCTGGACGGGCAAATTTAACTCTCATTTCCCACCAGGAAGAGGAATTAACCAAAGGCTCAGCGTGCCGTGCCGGAACCAGATTAGGGCCTGAAGCCATCCTGCGGTGTTGCGGCCAGCTCAAAAGAAAGCGAGTTGAAGAAAGGAGCTCAGGGGCACTGTAATTCACAAATCTGCAGAGTTATAAATGACAGCTATCGTCCAAAAATATACTGAAGTAAGGTTTCCAAGACGACTTGAAAGCGGGGCAGAATTGCAGGAAACCGATTTCAGGAGGTAGACTGGAATTGCATTGAAAGCATAGGAAAAGAGGCAGAACGTCCACAATGATGCACTTGACCAAAAAGGGCGTATGCGTTTTTTCCTGAATATATTCAGGTAAAAACGCATACGCCCTTTTTGGCCAACCAAGCAAGCTTGCAAAGGAAATCTGCACTACAATGAAGTCTCACTTCCCCCCGGTCAAAAGGGCCATCTGAAAAAAGTGTAAAATCCAGAAAGGCAGGACAGGCCATGGAGAACTGGGAGCCTTGTTATGCTGATGGGCGGGATGTAAATTGCCAACAGACACTCGGGAGAAGTGTATGGTGTTTCCTGAAACATCTAAAAAACAAAGCAACAGAGCCTAGGGCACTTCCACTTATGGTCCTATAGCTTAGGGAAATTAAAATCAAAAAGACACAGCCACCCCAAAGTTTGGGACGCCTCTGTTTACAAGAACCTCGTTTACAGTACAAGTTCAACATCGCAGAAAGTGAAAAATGGATAAAGAAGTTGTGGTATTTACTTACAAAGCAATATCACTCAGCAATGAAATCTATGTCATCAGGCCCTTAGCAGCACAATGAGTGGATTCAGGTATGATGATTCTAACTGAAATAAGTCACACAGAAAAAGAAACATCATAAGATATCAGTAATACACGGAATGTAAACTTGGCTACACAGGAACTGAATTACAGAACAGAACAGGGTCTCAAATTTAGAAAACCAACTTATGCTTGCTTAAGGGGAAAGGTGAGTTGGGGTGCTGCATAAAACCAGAGATTCAAATGAGCACAGATAAAGTTCCTTAAGCCAAATATGGAATAGACAAGAGCTACTCCTTGCTCAACGAAATGGACTCAACACCGCATATTAAATGCCTAAGAATGTACCTGACTAGTAAGTATCTTAAAACCTATGGATTGCTATGTCTCCGAAAGAGAATCAAGCATGTGTACAGGGGCATAAACGCAGCAGTGATAGGATTGGAGAGGTTCGGTGAGCAAATGAAGACCCTTTGAAGTCATATTGCATGGTACCCATTCCACGGGTTTCAACTACCCAGGTTTAAGGTATTCTTCCTTCAGCTAAAACATGCATGTGGAACCTAGAGTATGATCAACCATGTGATCGGGAGACGTGTTCAAATATGTCTCAGTTTTCGTACCCTGGTACTCGGGTGCAACATTCCAGACGCTTTACTAACACCCTCCCGACTTGGAGAGTCAGTCCCTTTAACCTCCTGTTTGGCCCAGTTTGCAATTTCTGCGGAAGATGAACAGGAATAGCGAGAACCAATGAGAGACTAGCTGGAGGTGTCTGGACGGGCAAATTTAACTCTCATTTCCCACCAGGAAGAGGAATTAACCAAAGGCTCAGCGTGCCGTGCCGGAACCAGATTAGGGCCTGAAGCCATCCTGCGGTGTTGCGGCCAGCTCAAAAGAAAGCGAGTTGAAGAAAGGAGCTCAGGGGCACTGTAATTCACAAACCTGCAGAGTTATAAATGACAGCTATCGTCCAAAAATATACTGAAGTAAGGCTGCCAAGAGGACTTGAAAGCGGGGCAGAATTGCAGGAAACCGATTTCAGGAGGTAGACTGGAATTGCATTGAAAGCATAGGAAAAGAGGCAGAACGTCCACAATGATGCACTTGGCCAAAAAGGGCGTATGCGTTTTTTCCTGAATATATTCAGGAAAAAACGCATACGCCCTTTTTGGCCAACCAAGCAAGCTTGCAAAGGAAATCTGCACTACAATGAAGTCTCACTTCCCCCCGGTCAAAAGGGCCATCTGAAAAAAGTGTAAAATCCAGAAAGACAGGACAGGCCATGGAGAACTGGGAGCCTTGTTATGCTGATGGGCGGGATGTAAATTGCCAACAGACACTCGGGAGAAGTGTATGGTGTTTCCTGAAACATCTAAAAAACAAAGCAACAGAGCCTAGGGCACTTCCACTTATGGTCCTAGAGCTTAGGGAAATTAAAATCAAAAAGACACAGCCACCCCAAACATTGGGACGCCTCTGTTTACAAGAACCTCGTTTACAGTACAAGTTCAACATCGCAGAAAGTGAAAAATGGATAAAGAAGTTGTGGTATTTACTTACAAAGCAATATCACTCAGCAATGAAATCTATGTCATCAGGCCCTTAGCAGCACAATGAGTGGATTCAGGTATGATGATTCTAACTGAAATAAGTCACACAGAAAAAGAAACATCATAAGATATCAGTAATACACGGAATGTAATCTTGGCTACACAGGAACTGAATTACAGAACAGAACAGGGTCTCAAATTTAGAAAACCAACTTATGCTTGCTTAAGGGGAAAGGTGAGTTGGGGTGCTGCATAAAACCAGAGATTGAAATGAGCACAGATAAAGTTCCTTAAGCCAAATATGGAATAGACAAGAGCTACTCCTTGCTCAACGAAATGGACTCAACACCGCATATTAAATGCCTAAGAATGTACCTGACTAGTAAGTATCTTAAAACCTATGGATTGCTATGTCTCCGAAAGAGAATCAAGCGTGTGTACAGGGGCATAAACGCAGCAGTGATAGGATTGGAGAGGTTCGGTGAGCAAATGAAGACCCTTTGAAGTCATATTGCATGGTACCCATTCCACGGGTTTCAACTACCCAGGTTTAAGGTATTCTTCCTTCAGCTAAAACATGCATGTGGAACCTAGAGTATGATCAACCATGTGATCGGGAGACGTGTTCAAATATGTCTCAGTTTTCGTACCCTGGTACTCGGGTGCAACATTCCAGACGCTTTACTAACACCCTCCTGACATGGAGAGTCAGTACCTTTAACCTCCTGTTTGGCCCAGTTTGCAATTTCTGCGGAAGATGAACAGGAATAGCGAGAACCAATGAGAGACTAGCTGGAGGTGTCTGGACGGGCAAATTTAACTCTCATTTCCCACCAGGAAGAGGAATTAACCAAAGGCTCAGCGTGCCGTGCCGGAACCAGATTAGGGCCTGAAGCCATCCTGCGGTGTTGCGGCCAGCTCAAAAGAAAGCGAGTTGAAGAAAGGAGCTCAGGGGCACTGTAATTCACAAACCTGCAGAGTTATAAATGACAGCTATCGTCCAAAAATATACTGAAGTAAGGTTTCCAAGACGACTTGAAAGCGGGGCAGAATTGCAGGAAACCGATTTCAGGAGGTAGACTGGAATTGCATTGAAAGCATAGGAAAAGAGGCAGAACGTCCACAATGATGCACTTGACCAAAAAGGGCGTATGCGTTTTTTCCTGAATATATTCAGGTAAAAACGCATACGCCCTTTTTGGCCAACCAAGCAAGCTTGCAAAGGAAATCTGCACTACAATGAAGTCTCACTTCCCCCCGGTCAAAAGGGCCATCTGAAAAAAGTGTAAAATCCAGAAAGGCAGGACAGGCCATGGAGAACTGGGAGCCTTGTTATGCTGATGGGCGGGATGTAAATTGCCAACAGACACTCGGGAGAAGTGTATGGTGTTTCCTGAAACATCTAAAAAACAAAGCAACAGAGCCTAGGGCACTTCCACTTATGGTCCTATAGCTTAGGGAAATTAAAATCAAAAAGACACAGCCACCCCAAAGTTTGGGACGCCTCTGTTTACAAGAACCTCGTTTACAGTACAAGTTCAACATCGCAGAAAGTGAAAAATGGATAAAGAAGTTGTGGTATTTACTTACAAAGCAATATCACTCAGCAATGAAATCTATGTCATCAGGCCCTTAGCAGCACAATGAGTGGATTCAGGTATGATGATTCTAACTGAAATAAGTCACACAGAAAAAGAAACATCATAAGATATCAGTAATACATGGAATGTAAACTTGGCTACACAGGAACTGAATTACAGAACAGAACAGGGTCTCAAATTTAGAAAACCAACTTATGCTTTCTTAAGGGTAAAGGTGAGTTGGGGTGCTGCATAAAACTAGAGATTGAAATGAGCACAGATAAAGTTCCTTAAGCCAAATATGGAATAGACAAGAGCTACCTCTTGCTCAACGAAATGGACTCAACACCGCATATTAAATGCCTAAGAATGTACCTGACTAGTAAGTATCTTAAAACCTATGGATTGCTATGTCTCCGAAAGAGAATCAAGCATGTGTACAGGGGCATAAACGCAGCAGTGATAGGATTGGAGAGGTTCGGTGAGCAAATGAAGACCCTTTGAAGTCATATTGCATGGTACCCATTCCACGGGTTTCAACTACCCAGGTTTAAGGTATTCTTCCTTCAGCTAAAACATGCATGTGGAACCTAGAGTATGATCAACCATGTGATCGGGAGACGTGTTCAAATATGTCTCAGTTTTCGTACCCTGGTACTCGGGTGCAACATTCCAGACGCTTTACTAACACCCTCCCGACTTGGAGAGTCAGTCCCTTTAACCTCCTGTTTGGCCCAGTTTGCAATTTCTGCGGAAGATGAACAGGAATAGCGAGAACCAATGAGAGACTAGCTGCAGGTGTCTGGACGGGCAAATTTAACTCTCATTTCCCACCAGGAAGAGGAATTAACCAAAGGCTCAGCGTGCCGTGCCGGAACCAGATTAGGGCCTGAAGCCATCCTGCGGTGTTGCGGCCAGCTCAAAAGAAAGCGAGTTGAAGAAAGGAGCTCAGGGGCACTGTAATTCACAAACCTGCAGAGTTATAAATGACAGCTATCGTCCAAAAATATACTGAAGTAAGGCTGCCAAGAGGACTTGAAAGCGGGGCAGAATTGCAGGAAACCGATTTCAGGAGGTAGACTGGAATTGCATTGAAAGCATAGGAAAAGAGGCAGAACGTCCACAATGATGCACTTGGCCAAAAAGGGCGTATGCGTTTTTTCCTGAATATATTCAGGAAAAAACGCATACGCCCTTTTCGGCCAACCAAGCAAGCTTGCAAAGGAAATCTGCACTACAATGAAGTCTCACTTCCCCCCGGTCAAAAGGGCCATCTGAAAAAAGTGTAAAATCCAGAAAGGCAGGACAGGCCATGGAGAACTGGGAGCCTTGTTATGCTGATGGGCGGGATGTAAATTGCCAACAGACACTCGGGAGAAGTGTATGGTGTTTCCTGAAACATCTAAAAAACAAAGCAACAGAGCCTAGGGCACTTCCACTTATGGTCCTATAGCTTAGGGAAATTAAAATCAAAAAGACACAGCCACCTCAAAGTTTGGGACGCCTCTGTTTACAAGAACCTCGTTTACAGTACAAGTTCAACATCGCAGAAAGTGAAAACTGGATAAAGAAGTTGTGGTATTTACTTACAAAGCAATATCACTCAGCAATGAAATCTATGTCATCAGGCCCTTAGCAGCACAATGAGTGGATTCAGGTATGATGATTCTAACTGAAATAAGTCACACAGAAAAAGAAACATCATAAGATATCAGTAATACACGGAATGTAAACTTGGCTACACAGGAACTGAATTACAGAACAGAACAGGGTCTCAAATTTAGAAAACCAACTTATGCTTGCTTAAGGGGAAAGGTGAGTTGGGGTGCTGCATAAAACCAGAGATTCAAATGAGCACAGATAAAGTTCCTTAAGCCAAATATGGAATAGACAAGAGCTACTCCTTGCTCAACGAAATGGACTCAACACCGCATATTAAATGCCTAAGAATGTACCTGACTAGTAAGTATCTTAAAACCTATGGATTGCTATGTCTCCGAAAGAGAATCAAGCATGTGTACAGGGGCATAAACGCAGCAGTGATAGGATTGGAGAGGTTCGGTGAGCAAATGAAGACCCTTTGAAGTCATATTGCATGGTACCCATTCCACGGGTTTCAACTACCCAGGTTTAAGGTATTCTTCCTTCAGCTAAAACATGCATGTGGAACCTAGAGTATGATCAACCATGTGATCGGGAGACGTGTTCAAATATGTCTCAGTTTTCGTACCCTGGTACTCGGGTGCAACATTCCAGACGCTTTACTAACACCCTCCCGACTTGGAGAGTCAGTCCCTTTAACCTCCTGTTTGGCCCAGTTTGCAATTTCTGCGGAAGATGAACAGGAATAGCGAGAACCAATGAGAGACTAGCTGGAGGTGTCTGGACGGGCAAATTTAACTCTCATTTCCCACCAGGAAGAGGAATTAACCAAAGGCTCAGCGTGCCGTGCCGGAACCAGATTAGGGCCTGAAGCCATCCTGCGGTGTTGCGGCCAGCTCAAAAGAAAGCGAGTTGAAGAAAGGAGCTCAGGGGCACTGTAATTCACAAACCTGCAGAGTTATAAATGACAGCTATCGTCCAAAAATATACTGAAGTAAGGCTGCCAAGAGGACTTGAAAGCGGGGCAGAATTGCAGGAAACCGATTTCAGGAGGCAGACTGGAATTGCATTGAAAGCATAGGAAAAGAGGCAGAACGTCCACAATGATGCACTTGGCCAAAAAGGGCGTATGCGTTTTTTCCTGAATATATTCAGGAAAAAACGCATACGCCCTTTTTGGCCAACCAAGCAAGCTTGCAAAGGAAATCTGCACTACAATGAAGTCTCACTTCCCCCCGGTCAAAAGGGCCATCTGAAAAAAGTGTAAAATCCAGAAAGGCAGGACAGGCCATGGAGAACTGGGAGCCTTGTTATGCTGATGGGCGGGATGTAAATTGCCAACAGACACTCGGGAGAAGTGTATGGTGTTTCCTGAAACATCTAAAAAACAAAGCAACAGAGCCTAGGGCACTTCCACTTATGGTCCTATAGCTTAGGGAAATTAAAATCAAAAAGACACAGCCACCCCAAAGTTTGGGACGCCTCTGTTTACAAGAACCTCGTTTACAGTACAAGTTCAACATCGCAGAAAGTGAAAAATGGATAAAGAAGTTGTGGTATTTACTTACAAAGCAATATCACTCAGCAATGAAATCTATGTCATCAGGCCCTTAGCAGCACAATGAGTGGATTCAGGTATGATGATTCTAACTGAAATAAGTCACACAGAAAAAGAAACATCATAAGATATCAGTAATACACGGAATGTAAACTTGGCTACACAGGAACTGAATTACAGAACAGAACAGGGTCTCAAATTTAGAAAACCAACTTATGCTTTCTTAAGGGTAAAGGTGAGTTGGGGTGCTGCATAAAACCAGAGATTGAAATGAGCACAGATAAAGTTCCTTAAGCCAAATATGGAATAGACAAGAGCTACCTCTTGCTCAACGAAATGGACTCAACACCGCATATTAAATGCCTAAGAATGTACCTGACTAGTAAGTATCTTAAAACCTATGGATTGCTATGTCTCCGAAAGAGAATCAAGCATGTGTACAGGGGCATAAACGCAGCAGTGATAGGATTGGAGAGGTTCGGTGAGCAAATGAAGACCCTTTGAAGTCATATTGCATGGTACCCATTCCACGGGTTTCAACTACCCAGGTTTAAGGTATTCTTCCTTCAGCTAAAACATGCATGTGGAACCTAGAGTATGATCAACCATGTGATCGGGAGACGTGTTCAAATATGTCTCAGTTTTCGTACCCTGGTACTCGGGTGCAACATTCCAGACGCTTTACTAACACCCTCCCGACTTGGAGAGTCAGTCCCTTTAACCTCCTGTTTGGCCCAGTTTGCAATTTCTGCGGAAGATGAACAGGAATAGCGAGAACCAATGAGAGACTAGCTGGAGGTGTCTGGACGGGCAAATTTAACTCTCATTTCCCACCAGGAAGAGGAATTAACCAAAGGCTCAGCGTGCCGTGCCGGAACCAGATTAGGGCCTGAAGCCATCCTGCGGTGTTGCGGCCAGCTCAAAAGAAAGCGAGTTGAAGAAAGGAGCTCAGGGGCACTGTAATTCACAAACCTGCAGAGTTATAAATGACAGCTATCGTCCAAAAATATACTGAAGTAAGGCTGCCAAGAGGACTTGAAAGCGGGGCAGAATTGCAGGAAACCGATTTCAGGAGGTAGACTGGAATTGCATTGAAAGCATAGGAAAAGAGGCAGAACGTCCACAATGATGCACTTGGCCAAAAAGGGCGTATGCGTTTTTTCCTGAATATATTCAGGAAAAAACGCATACGCCCTTTTCGGCCAACCAAGCAAGCTTGCAAAGGAAATCTGCACTACAATGAAGTCTCACTTCCCCCCGGTCAAAAGGGCCATCTGAAAAAAGTGTAAAATCCAGAAAGGCAGGACAGGCCATGGAGAACTGGGAGCCTTGTTATGCTGATGGGCGGGATGTAAATTGCCAACAGACACTCGGGAGAAGTGTATGGTGTTTCCTGAAACATCTAAAAAACAAAGCAACAGAGCCTAGGGCACTTCCACTTATGGTCCTATAGCTTAGGGAAATTAAAATCAAAAAGACACAGCCACCTCAAAGTTTGGGACGCCTCTGTTTACAAGAACCTCGTTTACAGTACAAGTTCAACATCGCAGAAAGTGAAAACTGGATAAAGAAGTTGTGGTATTTACTTACAAAGCAATATCACTCAGCAATGAAATCTATGTCATCAGGCCCTTAGCAGCACAATGAGTGGATTCAGGTATGATGATTCTAACTGAAATAAGTCACACAGAAAAAGAAACATCATAAGATATCAGTAATACACGGAATGTAAACTTGGCTACACAGGAACTGAATTACAGAACAGAACAGAGTCTCAAATTTAGAAAACCAACTTATGCTTGCTTAAGGGGAAAGGTGAGTTGGGGTGCTGCATAAAACCAGAGATTCAAATGAGCACAGATAAAGTTCCTTAAGCCAAATATGGAATAGACAAGAGCTACTCCTTGCTCAACGAAATGGACTCAACACCGCATATTAAATGCCTAAGAATGTACCTGACTAGTAAGTATCTTAAAACCTATGGATTGCTATGTCTCCGAAAGAGAATCAAGCATGTGTACAGGGGCATAAACGCAGCAGTGATAGGATTGGAGAGGTTCGGTGAGCAAATGAAGACCCTTTGAAGTCATATTGCATGGTACCCATTCCACGGGTTTCAACTACCCAGGTTTAAGGTATTCTTCCTTCAGCTAAAACATGCATGTGGAACCTAGAGTATGATCAACCATGTGATCGGGAGACGTGTTCAAATATGTCTCAGTTTTCGTACCCTGGTACTCGGGTGCAACATTCCAGACGCTTTACTAACACCCTCCCGACTTGGAGAGTCAGTCCCTTTAACCTCCTGTTTGGCCCAGTTTGCAATTTCTGCGGAAGATGAACAGGAATAGCGAGAACCAATGAGAGACTAGCTGGAGGTGTCTGGACGGGCAAATTTAACTCTCATTTCCCACCAGGAAGAGGAATTAACCAAAGGCTCAGCGTGCCGTGCCGGAACCAGATTAGGGCCTGAAGCCATCCTGCGGTGTTGCGGCCAGCTCAAAAGAAAGCGAGTTGAAGAAAGGAGCTCAGGGGCACTGTAATTCACAAACCTGCAGAGTTATAAATGACAGCTATCGTCCAAAAATATACTGAAGTAAGGCTGCCAAGAGGACTTGAAAGCGGGGCAGAATTGCAGGAAACCGATTTCAGGAGGCAGACTGGAATTGCATTGAAAGCATAGGAAAAGAGGCAGAACGTCCACAATGATGCACTTGGCCAAAAAGGGCGTATGCGTTTTTTCCTGAATATATTCAGGAAAAAACGCATACGCCCTTTTTGGCCAACCAAGCAAGCTTGCAAAGGAAATCTGCACTACAATGAAGTCTCACTTCCCCCCGGTCAAAAGGGCCATCTGAAAAAAGTGTAAAATCCAGAAAGGCAGGACAGGCCATGGAGAACTGGGAGCCTTGTTATGCTGATGGGCGGGATGTAAATTGCCAACAGACACTCGGGAGAAGTGTATGGTGTTTCCTGAAACATCTAAAAAACAAAGCAACAGAGCCTAGGGCACTTCCACTTATGGTCCTATAGCTTAGGGAAATTAAAATCAAAAAGACACAGCCACCCCAAAGTTTGGGACGCCTCTGTTTACAAGAACCTCGTTTACAGTACAAGTTCAACATCGCAGAAAGTGAAAAATGGATAAAGAAGTTGTGGTATTTACTTACAAAGCAATATCACTCAGCAATGAAATCTATGTCATCAGGCCCTTAGCAGCACAATGAGTGGATTCAGGTATGATGATTCTAACTGAAATAAGTCACACAGAAAAAGAAACATCATAAGATATCAGTAATACACGGAATGTAAACTTGGCTACACAGGAACTGAATTACAGAACAGAACAGGGTCTCAAATTTAGAAAACCAACTTATGCTTTCTTAAGGGTAAAGGTGAGTTGGGGTGCTGCATAAAACCAGAGATTGAAATGAGCACAGATAAAGTTCCTTAAGCCAAATATGGAATAGACAAGAGCTACCTCTTGCTCAACGAAATGGACTCAACACCGCATATTAAATGCCTAAGAATGTACCTGACTAGTAAGTATCTTAAAACCTATGGATTGCTATGTCTCCGAAAGAGAATCAAGCATGTGTACAGGGGCATAAACGCAGCAGTGATAGGATTGGAGAGGTTCGGTGAGCAAATGAAGACCCTTTGAAGTCATATTGCATGGTACCCATTCCACGGGTTTCAACTACCCAGGTTTAAGGTATTCTTCCTTCAGCTAAAACATGCATGTGGAACCTAGAGTATGATCAACCATGTGATCGGGAGACGTGTTCAAATATGTCTCAGTTTTCGTACCCTGGTATTCGGGTGCAACATTCCAGACGCTTTACTAACACCCTCCCGACTTGGAGAGTCAGTCCCTTTAACCTCCTGTTTGGCCCAGTTTGCAATTTCTGCGGAAGATGAACAGGAATAGCGAGAACCAATGAGAGACTAGCTGGAGGTGTCTGGACGGGCAAATTTAACTCTCATTTCCCACCAGGAAGAGGAATTAACCAAAGGCTCAGCGTGCCATGCCGGAACCAGATTAGGGCCTGAAGCCATCCTGCGGTGTTGCGGCCAGCTCAAAAGAAAGCGAGTTGAAGAAAGGAGCTCAGGGGCACTGTAATTCACAAACCTGCAGAGTTATAAATGACAGCTATCGTCCAAAAATATACTGAAGTAAGGCTGCCAAGAGGACTTGAAAGCGGGGCAGAATTGCAGGAAACCGATTTCAGGAGGTAGACTGGAATTGCATTGAAAGCATAGGAAAAGAGGCAGAACGTCCACAATGATGCACTTGGCCAAAAAGGGCGTATGCGTTTTTTCCTGAATATATTCAGGAAAAAACGCATACGCCCTTTTCGGCCAACCAAGCAAGCTTGCAAAGGAAATCTGCACTACAATGAAGTCTCACTTCCCCCCGGTCAAAAGGGCCATCTGAAAAAAGTGTAAAATCCAGAAAGGCAGGACAGGCCATGGAGAACTGGGAGCCTTGTTATGCTGATGGGCGGGATGTAAATTGCCAACAGACACTCGGGAGAAGTGTATGGTGTTTCCTGAAACATCTAAAAAACAAAGCAACAGAGCCTAGGGCACTTCCACTTATGGTCCTATAGCTTAGGGAAATTAAAATCAAAAAGACACAGCCACCTCAAAGTTTGGGACGCCTCTGTTTACAAGAACCTCGTTTACAGTACAAGTTCAACATCGCAGAAAGTGAAAACTGGATAAAGAAGTTGTGGTATTTACTTACAAAGCAATATCACTCAGCAATGAAATCTATGTCATCAGGCCCTTAGCAGCACAATGAGTGGATTCAGGTATGATGATTCTAACTGAAATAAGTCACACAGAAAAAGAAACATCATAAGATATCAGTAATACACGGAATGTAAACTTGGCTACACAGGAACTGAATTACAGAACAGAACAGAGTCTCAAATTTAGAAAACCAACTTATGCTTGCTTAAGGGTAAAGGTGAGTTGGGGTGCTGCATAAAACCAGAGATTGAAATGAACACAGATAAAGTTCCTTAAGCCAAATATGGAATAGACAAGAGCTACTCCTTGCTCAACGAAATGGACTCAACACCGCATATTAAATGCCTAAGAATGTACCTGACTAGTAAGTATCTTAAAACCTATGGATTGCTATGTCTCCGAAAGAGAATCAAGCATGTGTACAGGGGCATAAACGCAGCAGTGATAGGATTGGAGAGGTTCGGTGAGCAAATGAAGACCCTTTGAAGTCATATTGCATGGTACCCATTCCACGGGTTTCAACTACCCAGGTTTAAGGTATTCTTCCTTCAGCTAAAACATGCATGTGGAACCTAGAGTATGATCAACCATGTGATCGGGAGACGTGTTCAAATATGTCTCAGTTTTCGTACCCTGGTACTCAGGTGCAACATTCCAGACGCTTTACTAACACCCTCCCGACTTGGAGAGTCAGTCCCTTTAACCTCCTGTTTGGCCCAGTTTGCAATTTCTGCGGAAGATGAACAGGAATAGCGAGAACCAATGAGAGACTAGCTGGAGGTGTCTGGACGGGCAAATTTAACTCTCATTTCCCACCAGGAAGAGGAATTAACCAAAGGCTCAGCGTGCCGTGCCGGAACCAGATTAGGGCCTGAAGCCATCCTGCGGTGTTGCGGCCAGCTCAAAAGAAAGCGAGTTGAAGAAAGGAGCTCAGGGGCACTGTAATTCACAAACCTGCAGAGTTATAAATGACAGCTATCGTCCAAAAATATACTGAAGTAAGGCTGCCAAGAGGACTTGAAAGCGGGGCAGAATTGCAGGAAACCGATTTCAGGAGGTAGACTGGAATTGCATTGAAAGCATAGGAAAAGAGGCAGAACGTCCACAATGATGCACTTGGCCAAAAAGGGCGTATGCGTTTTTTCCTGAATATATTCAGGAAAAAACGCATACGCCCTTTTTGGCCAACCAAGCAAGCTTGCAAAGGAAATCTGCACTACAATGAAGTCTCACTTCCCCCCGGTCAAAAGGGCCATCTGAAAAAAGTGTAAAATCCAGAAAGGCAGGACAGGCCATGGAGAACTGGAAGCCTTGTTATGCTGATGGGCGGGATGTAAATTGCCAACAGACACTCGGGAGAAGTGTATGGTGTTTCCTGAAACATCTAAAAAACAAAGCAACAGAGCCTAGGGCACTTCCACTTATGGTCCTATAGCTTAGGGAAATTAAAATCAAAAAGACACAGCCACCCCAAACATTGGGACGCCTCTGTTTACAAGAACCTCGTTTACAGTACAAGTTCAACATCGCAGAAAGTGAAAAATGGATAAAGAAGTTGTGGTATTTACTTACAAAGCAATATCACTCAGCAATGAAATCTATGTCATCAGGCCCTTAGCAGCACAATGAGTGGATTCAGGTATGATGATTCTAACTGAAATAAGTCACACAGAAAAAGAAACATCATAAGATATCAGTAATACACGGAATGTAAACTTGGCTACACAGGAACTGTATTACAGAACAGAACAGGGTCTCAAATTTAGAAAACCAACTTATGCTTGCTTAAGGGTAAAGGTGAGTTGGGGTGCTGCATAAAACCAGAGATTCAAATGAGCACAGATAAAGTTCCTTAAGCCAAATATGGAATAGACAAGAGCTACTCCTTGCTCAACGAAATGGACTCAACACCCCATATTAAACGCCAAAGAATGTACCTGACTAGTAAGTATCTTAAAACCTATGGATTGCTATGTCTCCGAAAGAGAATCAAGCATGTGTACAGGGGCATAAACGCAGCAGTGATAGGATTGGAGAGGTTCGGTGAGCAAATGAAGACCCTTTGAAGTCATATTGCATGGTACCCATTCCACGGGTTTCAACTACCCAGGTTTAAGGTATTCTTCCTTCAGCTAAAACATGCATGTGGAACCTAGAGTATGATCAACCATGTGATCGGGAGACGTGTTCAAATATGTCTCAGTTTTCGTACCCTGGTACTCGGGTGCAACATTCCAGATGCTTTACTAACACCCTCCCGACTTGGAGAGTCAGTCCCTTTAACCTCCTGTTTGGCCCAGTTTGCAATTTCTGCGGAAGATGAACAGGAATAGCGAGAACCAATGAGAGACTAGCTGGAGGTGTCTGGACGGGCAAATTTAACTCTCATTTCCCACCAGGAAGAGGAAATAACCAAAGGCTCAGCATGCCGTGCCGGAACCAGATTAGGGCCTGAAGCCATCCTGCGGTATTGCGGCCAGCTCAAAAGAAAGCGAGTTGAAGAAAGGAGCTCAGGGGCACTGTAATTCACAAACCTGCAGAGTTATAAATGACAGCTATCGTCCAAAAATATACTGAAGTAAGGCTGCCAAGAGGACTTGAAAGCGGGGCAGAATTGCAGGAAACCGATTTCAGGAGGTAGACTGGAATTGCATTGAAAGCATAGGAAAAGAGGCAGAACGTCCACAATGATGCACTTGGCCAAAAAGGGCGTATGCGTTTTTTCCTGAATATATTCAGGAAAAAACGCATACACACTTTTTGGCCAACCAAGCAAGCTTGCAAAGGAAATCTGCACTACAATGAAGTCTCACTTCCCCCCGGTCAAAAGGGCCATCTGAAAAAAGTGTAAAATCCAGAAAGGCAGGACAGGCCATGGAGAACTGGGAGCCTTGGTATGCTGATGGGCGGGATGTAAATTGCCAACAGACACTCGGGAGAAGTGTATGGTGTTTCCTGAAACATCTAAAAAACAAAGCAACAGAGCCTAGGGCACTTCCACTTATGGTCCTATAGCTTAGGGAAATTAAAATCAAAAAGACACAGCCACCCCAAAGTTTGGGACACCTCTGTTTACAAGAACCTCGTTTACAGTACAAGTTCAACATCGCAGAAAGTGAAAAATGGATAAAGAAGTTGTGGTATTTACTTACAAAACAATATCACTCAGCAATGAAATCTATGTCATCAGGCCCTTAGCAGCACAATGAGTGGATTCAGGTATGATGATTCTAACTGAAATAAGTCACACAGAAAAAGAAACATCATAAGATATCAGTAATACACGGAATGTAAACTTGGCTACACAGGAACTGAATTACAGAACAGAACAGGGTCTCAAATTTAGAAAACCAACTTATGCTTTCTTAAGGGTAAAGGTGAGTTGGGGTGCTGCATAAAACCAGAGATTGAAATGAGCACAGATAAAGTTCCTTAAGCCAAATATGGAATAGACAAGAGCTACTCCTTGCTCAACGAAATGGACTCAACACCGCATATTAAATGCCTAAGAATGTACCTGACTAGTAAGTATCTTAAAACCTATGGATTGCTATGTCTCCGAAAGAGAATCAAGCATGTGTACAGGGGCATAAACGCAGCAGTGATAGGATTGGAGAGGTTCGGTGAGCAAATGAAGACCCTTTGAAGTCATATTGCATGGTACCCATTCCACGGGTTTCAACTACCCAGGTTTAAGGTATTCTTCCTTCAGCTAAAACATGCATGTGGAACCTAGAGTATGATCAACCATGTGATCGGGAGACGTGTTCAAATATGTCTCAGTTTTCGTACCCTGGTACTCGGGTGCAACATTCCAGACGCTTTACTAACACCCTCCCGACTTGGAGAGTCAGTCCCTTTAACCTCCTGTTTGGCCCAGTTTGCAATTTCTGCGGAAGATGAACAGGAATAGCGAGAACCAATGAGAGACTAGCTGGAGGTGTCTGGACGGGCAAATTTAACTCTCATTTCCCACCAGGAAGAGGAATTAACCAAAGGCTCAGCATGCCGTGCTGGAACCAGATTAGGGCCTGAAGCCATCCTGCGGTGTTGCGGCCAGCTCAAAAGAAAGCGAGTTGAAGAAAGGAGCTCAGGGGCACTGTAATTCACAAACCTGCAGAGTTATAAATGACAGCTATCGTCCAAAAATATACTGAAGTAAGGCTGCCAAGAGGACTTGAAAGCGGGGCAGAATTGCAGGAAACCGATTTCAGGAGGCAGACTGGAATTGCATTGAAAGCATAGGAAAAGAGGCAGAACGTCCACCATGATGCACTTGGCCAAAAAGGGCGTATGCGTTTTTTCCTGAATATATTCAGGAAAAAACGCATACTCCCTTTTTGGCCAACCAAGCAAGCTTGCAAAGGAAATCTGCACTACAATGAAGTCTCACTTCCCCCCGGTCAAAAGGGCCATCTGAAAAAAGTGTAAAATCCAGAAAGGCAGGACAGGCCATGGAGAACTGGGAGCCTTGTTATGCTGATGGGCGGGATGTAAATTGCCAACAGACACTCAGGAGAAGTGTATGGTGTTTCCTGAAACATCTAAAAAACAAAGCAACAGAGCCTAGGGCACTTCCACTTATGGTCCTATAGCTTAGAGAAATTAAAATCAAAAAGACACAGCCACCCCAAAGTTTGGGACGCCTCTGTTTACAAGAACCTCGTTTACAGTACAAGTTCAACATCGCAGAAAGTGAAAAATGGATAAAGAAGTTGTGGTATTTACTTACAAAGCAATATCACTCAGCAATGAAATCTATGTCATCAGGCCCTTAGCAGCACAATGAGTGGATTCAGGTATGATGATTCTAACTGAAATAAGTCACACAGAAAAAGAAACATCATAAGATATCAGTAATACACAGAATGTAAACTTGGCTACACAGGAACTGAATTACAGAACAGAACAGTGTCTCAAATTTAGAAAACCAACTTATGCTTGCTTAAGGGTAAAGGTGAGTTGGGGTGCTGCGTAAAACCAGAGATTGAAATGAGCACAGATAAAGTTCCTTAAGCCAAATATGGAATAGACAAGAGCTACTCCTTGCTCAACGAAATGGACTCAACACCGCATATTAAATGCCTAAGAATGTACCTGACTAGTAAGTATCTTAAAACCTATGGATTGCTATGTCTCCGAAAGAGAATCAAGCATGTGTACAGGGGCATAAACGCAGCAGTGATAGGATTGGAGAGGTTCGGTGAGCAAATGAAGACCCTTTGAAGTCATATTGCATGGTACCCATTCCACGGGTTTCAACTACCCAGGTTTAAGGTATTCTTCCTTCAGCTAAAACATGCATGTGGAACCTAGAGTATGATCAACCATGTGATCGGGAGACGTGTTCAAATATGTCTCAGTTTTCCTCCCCTGGTACTCGGGTGCAACATTCCAGACGCTTTACTAACACTCTCCGCACTTGGAGAGTCAGCACCTTTAAGCTCCTGTTTGGCCCAGTTTGCAATTTCTGCGGAAGATGAACAGAAATAGGGAGAACCAATGAGAGACTAGCTGGAGGTGTCTGGACGGGCAAATTTAACTCTCATTTCCCACCAGGAAGAGGAAATAACCAAAGGCTCAGCATGCCGTGCCGGAACAAGATTAGGGCCTGAAGCCATCCTGCGGTGTTGCGGCCAGCTCAAAAGAAAGCGAGTTGAAGAAAGGAGCTCAGGGGCACTGTAATTCACAAACCTGCAGAGTTATAAATGACAGCTATCGTCCAAAAATATACTGAAGTAAGGCTGCCAAGAGGACTTGAAAGCGGGGCAGAATTGCAGGAAACCGATTTCAGGAGGTAGACTGGAATTGCATTGAAAGCATAGGAAAAGAGGCAGAACGTCCACAATGATGCACTTGACCAAAAAGGGCGTATGCGTTTTTTCCTGAATATATTCAGGTAAAAACGCATACGCCCTTTTTGGCCAACCAAGCAAGCTTGCAAAGGAAATCTGCACTACAATGAAGTCTCACTTCCCCCCGGTCAAAAGGGCCATCTGAAAAAAGTGTAAAATCCAGAAAGGCAGGACAGGCCATGGAGAACTGGGAGCCTTGTTATGCTGATGGGCGGGATGTAAATTGCCAACAGACACTCGGGAGAAGTGTATGGTGTTTCCTGAAACATCTAAAAAACAAAGCAACAGAGCCTAGGGCACTTCCACTTATGGTCCTATAGCTTAGGGAAATTAAAATCAAAAAGACACAGCCACCCCAAAGTTTGGGACGCCTCTGTCTACAAGAACCTCGTTTACAGTACAAGTTCAACATCGCAGAAAGTGAAAAATGGATAAAGAAGTTGTGGTATTTACTTACAAAGCAATATCACTCAGCAATGAAATCTATGTCATCAGGCCCTTAGCAGCACAATGAGTGGATTCAGGTATGATGATTCTAACTGAAATAAGTCACACAGAAAAAGAAACATCATAAGATATCAGTAATACACGGAATGTAAACTTGGCTACACAGGAACTGAATTACAGAACAGAACAGGGTCTCAAATTTAGAAAACCAACTTATGCTTTCTTAAGGGTAAAGGTGAGTTGGGGTGCTGCATAAAACCAGAGATTGAAATGAGCACAGATAAAGTTCCTTAAGCCAAATATGGAATAGACAAGAGCTACCTCTTGCTCAACGAAATGGACTCAACACCGCATATTAAATGCCTAAGAATGTACCTGACTAGTAAGTATCTTAAAACCTATGGATTGCTATGTCTCCGAAAGAGAATCAAGCATGTGTACAGGGGCATAAACGCAGCAGTGATAGGATTGGAGAGGTTCGGTGAGCAAATGAAGACCCTTTGAAGTCATATTGCATGGTACCCATTCCACGGGTTTCAACTACCCAGGTTTAAGGTATTCTTCCTTCAGCTAAAACATGCATGTGGAACCTAGAGTATGATCAACCATGTGATCGGGAGACGTGTTCAAATATGTCTCAGTTTTCGTACCCTGGTACTCGGGTGCAACATTCCAGACGCTTTACTAACACCCTCCCGACTTGGAGAGTCAGTCCCTTTAACCTCCTGTTTGGCCCAGTTTGCAATTTCTGCGGAAGATGAACAGGAATAGCGAGAACCAATGAGAGACTAGCTGGAGGTGTCTGGACGGGCAAATTTAACTCTCATTTCCCACCAGGAAGAGGAATTAACCAAAGGCTCAGCGTGCCGTGCCGGAACCAGATTAGGGCCTGAAGCCATCCTGCGGTGTTGCGGCCAGCTCAAAAGAAAGCGAGTTGAAGAAAGGAGCTCAGGGGCACTGTAATTCACAAACCTGCAGAGTTATAAATGACAGCTATCGTCCAAAAATATACTGAAGTAAGGCTGCCAAGAGGACTTGAAAGCGGGGCAGAATTGCAGGAAACCGATTTCAGGAGGCAGACTGGAATTGCATTGAAAGCATAGGAAAAGAGGCAGAACGTCCACAATGATGCACTTGGCCAAAAAGGGCGTATGCGTTTTTTCCTGAATATATTCAGGAAAAAACGCATACGCCCTTTTTGGCCAACCAAGCAAGCTTGCAAAGGAAATCTGCACTACAATGAAGTCTCACTTCCCCCCGGTCAAAAGGGCCATCTGAAAAAAGTGTAAAATCCAGAAAGGCAGGACAGGCCATGGAGAACTGGGAGCCTTGTTATGCTGATGGGCGGGATGTAAATTGCCAACAGACACTCGGGAGAAGTGTATGGTGTTTCCTGAAACATCTAAAAAACAAAGCAACAGAGCCTAGGGCACTTCCACTTATGGTCCTATAGCTTAGGGAAATTAAAATCAAAAAGACACAGCCACCCCAAAGTTTGGGACGCCTCTGTTTACAAGAACCTCGTTTACAGTACAAGTTCAACATCGCAGAAAGTGAAAAATGGATAAAGAAGTTGTGGTATTTACTTACAAAGCAATATCACTCAGCAATGAAATCTATGTCATCAGGCCCTTAGCAGCACAATGAGTGGATTCAGGTATGATGATTCTAACTGAAATAAGTCACACAGAAAAAGAAACATCATAAGATATCAGTAATACACGGAATGTAAACTTGGCTACACAGGAACTGAATTACAGAACAGAACAGGGTCTCAAATTTAGAAAACCAACTTATGCTTTCTTAAGGGGAAAGGTGAGTTGGGGTGCTGCATAAAACCAGAGATTGAAATGAGCACAGATAAAGTTCCTTAAGCCAAATATGGAATAGACAAGAGCTACCTCTTGCTCAACGAAATGGACTCAACACCGCATATTAAACGCCTAAGAATGTACCTGATTAGTAAGTATCTTAAAACCTATGGATTGCTATGTCTCCGAAAGAGAATCAAGCATGTGTACAGGGGCATAAACGCAGCAGTGATAGGATTGGAGAGGTTCGGTGAGCAAATGAAGACCCTTTGAAGTCATATTGCATGGTACCCATTCCACGGGTTTCAACTACCCAGGTTTAAGGTATTCTTCCTTCAGCTAAAACATGCATGTGGAACCTAGAGTATGATCAACCATGTGATCGGGAGACGTGTTCAAATATGTCTCAGTTTTCGTACCCTGGTACTCGGGTGCAACATTCCAGACGCTTTACTAACACCCTCCCGACTTGGAGAGTCAGTCCCTTTAACCTCCTGTTTGGCCCAGTTTGCAATTTCTGCGGAAGATGAACAGGAATAGCGAGAACCAATGAGAGACTAGCTGGAGGTGTCTGGACGGGCAAATTTAACTCTCATTTCCCACCAGGAAGAGGAATTAACCAAAGGCTCAGCGTGCCGTGCCGGAACCAGATTAGGGCCTGAAGCCATCCTGCGGTGTTGCGGCCAGCTCAAAAGAAAGCGAGTTGAAGAAAGGAGCTCAGGGGCACTGTAATTCACAAACCTGCAGAGTTATAAATGACAGCTATCGTCCAAAAATATACTGAAGTAAGGCTGCCAAGAGGACTTGAAAGCGGGGCAGAATTGCAGGAAACCAATTTCAGGAGGCAGACTGGAATTGCATTGAAAGCATAGGAAAAGAGGCAGAACGTCCACAATGATGCACTTGGCCAAAAAGGGCGTATGCGTTTTTTCCTGAATATATTCAGGAAAAAACGCATACGCCCTTTTTGGCCAACCAAGCAAGCTTGCAAAGGAAATCTGCACTACAATGAAGTCTCACTTCCCCCCGGTCAAAAGGGCCATCTGAAAAAAGTGTAAAATCCAGAAAGGCAGGACAGGCCATGGAGAACTGGGAGCCTTGTTATGCTGATGGGCGGGATGTAAATTGCCAACAGACACTCGGGAGAAGTGTATGGTGTTTCCTGAAACATCTAAAAAACAAAGCAACAGAGCCTAGGGCACTTCCACTTATGGTCCTATAGCTTAGGGAAATTAAAATCAAAAAGACACAGCCACCCCAAAGTTTGGGACGCCTCTGTTTACAAGAACCTCGTTTACAGTACAAGTTCAACATCGCAGAAAGTGAAAAATGGATAAAGAAGTTGTGGTATTTACTTACAAAGCAATATCACTCAGCAATGAAATCTATGTCATCAGGCCCTTAGCAGCACAATGAGTGGATTCAGGTATGATGATTCTAACTGAAATAAGTCACACAGAAAAAGAAACATCATAAGATATCAGTAATACACGGAATGTAAACTTGGCTACACAGGAACTGAATTACAGAACAGAACAGGGTCTCAAATTTAGAAAACCAACTTATGCTTTCTTAAGGGTAAAGGTGAGTTGGGGTGCTGCATAAAACCAGAGATTGAAATGAGCACAGATAAAGTTCCTTAAGCCAAATATGGAATAGACAAGAGCTACCTCTTGCTCAACGAAATGGACTCAACACCGCATATTAAATGCCTAAGAATGTACCTGACTAGTAAGTATCTTAAAACCTATGGATTGCTATGTCTCCGAAAGAGAATCAAGCATGTGTACAGGGGCATAAACGCAGCAGTGATAGGATTGGAGAGGTTCGGTGAGCAAATGAAGACCCTTTGAAGTCATATTGCATGGTACCCATTCCACGGGTTTCAACTACCCAGGTTTAAGGTATTCTTCCTTCAGCTAAAACATGCATGTGGAACCTAGAGTATGATCAACCATGTGATCGGGAGACGTGTTCAAATATGTCTCAGTTTTCGTACCCTGGTACTCGGGTGCAACATTCCAGACGCTTTACTAACACCCTCCCGACTTGGAGAGTCAGTCCCTTTAACCTCCTGTTTGGCCCAGTTTGCAATTTCTGCGGAAGATGAACAGGAATAGCGAGAACCAATGAGAGACTAGCTGGAGGTGTCTGGACGGGCAAATTTAACTCTCATTTCCCACCAGGAAGAGGAATTAACCAAAGGCTCAGCGTGCCGTGCCGGAACCAGATTAGGGCCTGAAGCCATCCTGCGGTGTTGCGGCCAGCTCAAAAGAAAGCGAGTTGAAGAAAGGAGCTCAGGGGCACTGTAATTCACAAACCTGCAGAGTTATAAATGACAGCTATCGTCCAAAAATATACTGAAGTAAGGCTGCCAAGAGGACTTGAAAGCGGGGCAGAATTGCAGGAAACCGATTTCAGGAGGCAGACTGGAATTGCATTGAAAGCATAGGAAAAGAGGCAGAACGTCCACAATGATGCACTTGGCCAAAAAGGGCGTATGCGTTTTTTCCTGAATATATTCAGGAAAAAACGCATACGCCCTTTTTGGCCAACCAAGCAAGCTTGCAAAGGAAATCTGCACTACAATGAAGTCTCACTTCCCCCCGGTCAAAAGGGCCATCTGAAAAAAGTGTAAAATCCAGAAAGGCAGGACAGGCCATGGAGAACTGGGAGCCTTGTTATGCTGATGGGCGGGATGTAAATTGCCAACAGACACTCGGGAGAAGTGTATGGTGTTTCCTGAAACATCTAAAAAACAAAGCAACAGAGCCTAGGGCACTTCCACTTATGGTCCTATAGCTTAGGGAAATTAAAATCAAAAAGACACAGCCACCCCAAAGTTTGGGACGCCTCTGTTTACAAGAACCTCGTTTACAGTACAAGTTCAACATCGCAGAAAGTGAAAAATGGATAAAGAAGTTGTGGTATTTACTTACAAAGCAATATCACTCAGCAATGAAATCTATGTCATCAGGCCCTTAGCAGCACAATGAGTGGATTCAGGTATGATGATTCTAACTGAAATAAGTCACACAGAAAAAGAAACATCATAAGATATCAGTAATACACGGAATGTAAACTTGGCTACACAGGAACTGAATTACAGAACAGAACAGGGTCTCAAATTTAGAAAACCAACTTATGCTTTCTTAAGGGGAAAGGTGAGTTGGGGTGCTGCATAAAACCAGAGATTGAAATGAGCACAGATAAAGTTCCTTAAGCCAAATATGGAATAGACAAGAGCTACCTCTTGCTCAACGAAATGGACTCAACACCGCATATTAAACGCCTAAGAATGTACCTGATTAGTAAGTATCTTAAAACCTATGGATTGCTATGTCTCCGAAAGAGAATCAAGCATGTGTACAGGGGCATAAACGCAGCAGTGATAGGATTGGAGAGGTTCGGTGAGCAAATGAAGACCCTTTGAAGTCATATTGCATGGTACCCATTCCACGGGTTTCAACTACCCAGGTTTAAGGTATTCTTCCTTCAGCTAAAACATGCATGTGGAACCTAGAGTATGATCAACCATGTGATCGGGAGACGTGTTCAAATATGTCTCAGTTTTCGTACCCTGGTACTCGGGTGCAACATTCCAGACGCTTTACTAACACCCTCCCGACTTGGAGAGTCAGTCCCTTTAACCTCCTGTTTGGCCCAGTTTGCAATTTCTGCGGAAGATGAACAGGAATAGCGAGAACCAATGAGAGACTAGCTGGAGGTGTCTGGACGGGCAAATTTAACTCTCATTTCCCACCAGGAAGAGGAATTAACCAAAGGCTCAGCGTGCCGTGCCGGAACCAGATTAGGGCCTGAAGCCATCCTGCGGTGTTGCGGCCAGCTCAAAAGAAAGCGAGTTGAAGAAAGGAGCTCAGGGGCACTGTAATTCACAAACCTGCAGAGTTATAAATGACAGCTATCGTCCAAAAATATACTGAAGTAAGGCTGCCAAGAGGACTTGAAAGCGGGGCAGAATTGCAGGAAACCAATTTCAGGAGGCAGACTGGAATTGCATTGAAAGCATAGGAAAAGAGGCAGAACGTCCACAATGATGCACTTGGCCAAAAAGGGCGTATGCGTTTTTTCCTGAATATATTCAGGAAAAAACGCATACGCCCTTTTTGGCCAACCAAGCAAGCTTGCAAAGGAAATCTGCACTACAATGAAGTCTCACTTCCCCCCGGTCAAAAGGGCCATCTGAAAAAAGTGTAAAATCCAGAAAGGCAGGACAGGCCATGGAGAACTGGGAGCCTTGTTATGCTGATGGGCGGGATGTAAATTGCCAACAGACACTCGGGAGAAGTGTATGGTGTTTCCTGAAACATCTAAAAAACAAAGCAACAGAGCCTAGGGCACTTCCACTTATGGTCCTATAGCTTAGGGAAATTAAAATCAAAAAGACACAGCCACCCCAAAGTTTGGGACGCCTCTGTTTACAAGAACCTCGTTTACAGTACAAGTTCAACATCGCAGAAAGTGAAAAATGGATAAAGAAGTTGTGGTATTTACTTACAAAGCAATATCACTCAGCAATGAAATCTATGTCATCAGGCCCTTAGCAGCACAATGAGTGGATTCAGGTATGATGATTCTAACTGAAATAAGTCACACAGAAAAAGAAACATCATAAGATATCAGTAATACACGGAATGTAAACTTGGCTACACAGGAACTGAATTACAGAACAGAACAGGGTCTCAAATTTAGAAAACCAACTTATGCTTTCTTAAGGGGAAAGGTGAGTTGTGGTGCTGCATAAAACCAGAGATTGAAATGAGCACAGATAAAGTTCCTTAAGCCAAATATGGAATAGACAAGAGCTACCTCTTGCTCAACGAAATGGACTCAACACCGCATATTAAACGCCTAAGAATGTACCTGATTAGTAAGTATCTTAAAACCTATGGATTGCTATGTCTCCGAAAGAGAATCAAGCATGTGTACAGGGGCATAAACGCAGCAGTGATAGGATTGGAGAGGTTCGGTGAGCAAATGAAGACCCTTTGAAGTCATATTGCATGGTACCCATTCCACGGGTTTCAACTACCCAGGTTTAAGGTATTCTTCCTTCAGCTAAAACATGCATGTGGAACCTAGAGTATGATCAACCATGTGATCGGGAGACGTGTTCAAATATGTCTCAGTTTTCGTACCCTGGTACTCGGGTGCAACATTCCAGACGCTTTACTAACACCCTCCCGACTTGGAGAGTCAGTCCCTTTAACCTCCTGTTTGGCCCAGTTTGCAATTTCTGCGGAAGATGAACAGGAATAGTGAGAACCAATGAGAGACTAGCTGGAGGTGTCTGGACGGGCAAATTTAACTCTCATTTCCCACCAGGAAGAGGAATTAACCAAAGGCTCAGCGTGCCGTGCCGGAACCAGATTAGGGCCTGAAGCCATCCTGCGGTGTTGCGGCCAGCTCAAAAGAAAGCGAGTTGAAGAAAGGAGCTCAGGGGCACTGTAATTCACAAACCTGCAGAGTTATAAATGACAGCTATCGTCCAAAAATATACTGAAGTAAGGCTGCCAAGAGGACTTGAAAGCGGGGCAGAATTGCAGGAAACCGATTTCAGGAGGTAGACTGGAATTGCATTGAAAGCATAGGAAAAGAGGCAGAACGTCCACAATGATGCACTTGGCCAAAAAGGGCGTATGCGTTTTTTCCTGAATATATTCAGGAAAAAACGCATACGCCCTTTTTGGCCAACCAAGCAAGCTTGCAAAGGAAATCTGCACTACAATGAAGTCTCACTTCCCCCCGGTCAAAAGGGCCATCTGAAAAAAGTGTAAAATCCAGAAAGGCAGGACAGGCCATGGAGAACTGGGAGCCTTGTTATGCTGATGGGCGGGATGTAAATTGCCAACAGACACTCGGGAGAAGTGTATGGTGTTTCCTGAAACATCTAAAAAACAAAGCAACAGAGCCTAGGGCACTTCCACTTATGGTCCTATAGCTTAGGGAAATTAAAATCAAAAAGACACAGCCACCCCAAAGTTTGGGACGCCTCTGTTTACAAGAACCTCGTGTACAGTACAAGTTCAACATCGCAGAAAGTGAAAAATGGATAAAGAAGTTGTGGTATTTACTTACAAAGCAATATCACTCAGCAATGAAATCTATGTCATCAGGCCCTTAGCAGCACAATGAGTGGATTCAGGTATGATGATTCTAACTGAAATAAGTCACACAGAAAAAGAAACATCATAAGATATCAGTAATACATGGAATGTAAACTTGGCTACACAGGAACTGAATTACAGAACAGAACAGGGTCTCAAATTTAGAAAACCAACTTATGCTTGCTTAAGGGTAAAGGTGAGTTGGGGTGCTGCATAAAACCAGAGATTGAAATGAGCACAGATAAAGTTCCTTAAGCCAAATATGGAATAGACAAGAGCTACTCCTTGCTCAACGAAATGGACTCAACACCGCATATTAAATGCCTAAGAATGTACCTGACTAGTAAGTATCTTAAAACCTATGGATTGCTATGTCTCCGAAAGAGAATCAAGCATGTGTACAGGGGCATAAACGCAGCAGTGATAGGATTGGAGAGGTTCGGTGAGCAAATGAAGACCCTTTGAAGTCATATTGCATGGTACCCATTCCACGGGTTTCAACTACCCAGGTTTAAGGTATTCTTCCTTCAGCTAAAACATGCATGTGGAACCTAGAGTATGATCAACCATGTGATCGGGAGACGTGTTCAAATATGTCTCAGTTTTCGTACCCTGGTACTCGGGTGCAACATTCCAGACGCTTTACTAACACCCTCCCGACTTGGAGAGTCAGTCCCTTTAACCTCCTGTTTGGCCCAGTTTGCAATTTCTGCGGAAGATGAACAGGAATAGCGAGAACCAATGAGAGACTAGCTGGAGGTGTCTGGACGGGCAAATTTAACTCTCATTTCCCACCAGGAAGAGGAATTAACCAAAGGCTCAGCGTGCCGTGCCGGAACCAGATTAGGGCCTGAAGCCATCCTGCGGTGTTGCGACCAGCTCAAAAGAAAGCGAGTTGAAGAAAGGAGCTCAGGGGCACTGTAATTCACAAACCTGCAGAGTTATAAATGACAGCTATCGTCCAAAAATATACTGAAGTAAGGCTGCCAAGAGGACTTGAAAGCGGGGCAGAATTGCAGGAAACCGATTTCAGGAGGTAGACTGGAATTGCATTGAAAGCATAGGAAAAGAGGCAGAACGTCCACAATGATGCACTTGGCCAAAAAGGGCGTATGCGTTTTTTCCTGAATATATTCAGGAAAAAACGCATACGCCCTTTTTGGCCAACCAAGCAAGCTTGCAAAGGAAATCTGCACTACAATGAAGTCTCACTTCCCCCCGGTCAAAACGGCCATCTGAAAAAAGTGTAAAATCCAGAAAGGCAGGACAGGCCATGGAGAACTGGGAGCCTTGTTATGCTGATGGGCGGGATGTAAATTGCCAACAGACACTCGGGAGAAGTGTATGGTGTTTCCTGAAACATCTAAAAAACAAAGCAACAGAGCCTAGGGCACTTCCACTTATGGTCCTATAGCTTAGGGAAATTAAAATCAAAAAGACACAGCCACCCCAAAGTTTGGGACGCCTCTGTTTACAAGAACCTCGTTTACAGTACAAGTTCAACATCGCAGAAAGTGAAAAATGGATAAAGAAGTTGTGGTATTTACTTACAAAGCAATATCACTCAGCAATGAAATCTATGTCATCAGGCCCTTAGCAGCACAATGAGTGGATTCAGGTATGATGATTCTAACTGAAATAAGTCACACAGAAAAAGAAACATCATAAGATATCAGTAATACACGGAATGTAAACTTGGCTACACAGGAACTGAATTACAGAACAGAACAGGGTCTCAAATTTAGAAAACCAACTTATGCTTGCTTAAGGGGAAAGGTGAGTTGGGGTGCTGCATAAAACCAGAGATTGAAATGAGCACAGATAAAGTTCCTTAAGCCAAATATGGAATAGACAAGAGCTACTCCTTGCTCAACGAAATGGACTCAACACCACATATTAAATGCCTAAGAATGTACCTGACTAGTAAGTATCTTAAAACCTATGGATTGCTATGTCTCCGAAAGAGAATCAAGCATGTGTACAGGGGCATAAACGCAGCAGTGATAGGATTGGAGAGGTTCGGTGAGCAAATGAAGACCCTTTGAAGTCATATTGCATGGTACCCATTCCACGGGTTTCAACTACCCAGGTTTAAGGTATTCTTCCTTCAGCTAAAACATGCATGTGGAACCTAGAGTATGATCAACCATGTGATCGGGAGACGTGTTCAAATATGTCTCAGTTTTCGTACCCTGGTACTCGGGTGCAACATTCCAGACGCTTTACTAACACCCTCCCGACTTGGAGAGTCAGTCCCTTTAACCTCCTGTTTGGCCCAGTTTGCAATTTCTGCGGAAGATGAACAGGAATAGCGAGAACCAATGAGAGACTAGCTGGAGGTGTCTGGACGGGCAAATTTAACTCTCATTTCCCACCAGGAAGAGGAATTAACCAAAGGCTCAGCGTGCCGTGCCGGAACCAGATTAGGGCCTGAAGCCATCCTGCGGTGTTGCGACCAGCTCAAAAGAAAGCGAGTTGAAGAAAGGAGCTCAGGGGCACTGTAATTCACAAACCTGCAGAGTTATAAATGACAGCTATCGTCCAAAAATATACTGAAGTAAGGCTGCCAAGAGGACTTGAAAGCGGGGCAGAATTGCAGGAAACCGATTTCAGGAGGTAGACTGGAATTGCATTGAAAGCATAGGAAAAGAGGCAGAACGTCCACAATGATGCACTTGGCCAAAAAGGGCGTATGCGTTTTTTCCTGAATATATTCAGGAAAAAACGCATACGCCCTTTTTGGCCAACCAAGCAAGCTTGCAAAGGAAATCTGCACTACAATGAAGTCTCACTTCCCCCCGGTCAAAACGGCCATCTGAAAAAAGTGTAAAATCCAGAAAGGCAGGACAGGCCATGGAGAACTGGGAGCCTTGTTATGCTGATGGGCGGGATGTAAATTGCCAACAGACACTCGGGAGAAGTGTATGGTGTTTCCTGAAACATCTAAAAAACAAAGCAACAGAGCCTAGGGCACTTCCACTTATGGTCCTATAGCTTAGGGAAATTAAAATCAAAAAGACACAGCCACCCCAAAGTTTGGGACGCCTCTGTTTACAAGAACCTCGTTTACAGTACAAGTTCAACATCGCAGAAAGTGAAAAATGGATAAAGAAGTTGTGGTATTTACTTACAAAGCAATATCACTCAGCAATGAAATCTATGTCATCAGGCCCTTAGCAGCACAATGAGTGGATTCAGGTATGATGATTCTAACTGAAATAAGTCACACAGAAAAAGAAACATCATAAGATATCAGTAATACACGGAATGTAAACTTGGCTACACAGGAACTGAATTACAGAACAGAACAGGGTCTCAAATTTAGAAAACCAACTTATGCTTGCTTAAGGGGAAAGGTGAGTTGGGGTGCTGCATAAAACCAGAGATTGAAATGAGCACAGATAAAGTTCCTTAAGCCAAATATGGAATAGACAAGAGCTACTCCTTGCTCAACGAAATGGACTCAACACCGCATATTAAATGCCTAAGAATGTACCTGACTAGTAAGTATCTTAAAACCTATGGATTGCTATGTCTCCGAAAGAGAATCAAGCATGTGTACAGGGGCATAAACGCAGCAGTGATAGGATTGGAGAGGTTCGGTGAGCAAATGAAGACCCTTTGAAGTCATATTGCATGGTACCCATTCCACGGGTTTCAACTACCCAGGTTTAAGGTATTCTTCCTTCAGCTAAAACATGCATGTGGAACCTAGAGTATGATCAACCATGTGATCGGGAGACGTGTTCAAATATGTCTCAGTTTTCGTACCCTGGTACTCGGGTGCAACATTCCAGACGCTTTACTAACACCCTCCCGACTTGGAGAGTCAGTCCCTTTAACCTCCTGTTTGGCCCAGTTTGCAATTTCTGCGGAAGATGAACAGGAATAGCGAGAACCAATGAGAGACTAGCTGGAGGTGTCTGGACGGGCAAATTTAACTCTCATTTCCCACCAGGAAGAGGAATTAACCAAAGGCTCAGCGTGCCGTGCCGGAACCAGATTAGGGCCTGAAGCCATCCTGCGGTGTTGCGACCAGCTCAAAAGAAAGCGAGTTGAAGAAAGGAGCTCAGGGGCACTGTAATTCACAAACCTGCAGAGTTATAAATGACAGCTATCGTCCAAAAATATACTGAAGTAAGGCTGCCAAGAGGACTTGAAAGCGGGGCAGAATTGCAGGAAACCGATTTCAGGAGGTAGACTGGAATTGCATTGAAAGCATAGGAAAAGAGGCAGAACGTCCACAATGATGCACTTGGCCAAAAAGGGCGTATGCGTTTTTTCCTGAATATATTCAGGAAAAAACGCATACGCCCTTTTTGGCCAACCAAGCAAGCTTGCAAAGGAAATCTGCACTACAATGAAGTCTCACTTCCCCCCGGTCAAAAGGGCCATCTGAAAAAAGTGTAAAATCCAGAAAGGCAGGACAGGCCATGGAGAACTGGGAGCCTTGTTATGCTGATGGGCGGGATGTAAATTGCCAACAGACACTCGGGAGAAGTGTATGGTGTTTCCTGAAACATCTAAAAAACAAAGCAACAGAGCCTAGGGCACTTCCACTTATGGTCCTATAGCTTAGGGAAATTAAAATCAAAAAGACACAGCCACCCCAAAGTTTGGGACGCCTCTGTTTACAAGAACCTCGTTTACAGTACAAGTTCAACATCGCAGAAAGTGAAAAATGGATAAAGAAGTTGTGGTATTTACTTACAAAGCAATATCACTCAGCAATGAAATCTATGTCATCAGGCCCTTAGCAGCACAATGAGTGGATTCAGGTATGATGATTCTAACTGAAATAAGTCACACAGAAAAAGAAACATCATAAGATATCAGTAATACACGGAATGTAAACTTGGCTACACAGGAACTGAATTACAGAACAGAACAGGGTCTCAAATTTAGAAAACCAACTTATGCTTTCTTAAGGGGAAAGGTGAGTTGGGGTGCTGCATAAAACCAGAGATTGAAATGAGCACAGATAAAGTTCCTTAAGCCAAATATGGAATAGACAAGAGCTACCTCTTGCTCAACGAAATGGACTCAACACCGCATATTAAATGCCTAAGAATGTACCTGACTAGTAAGTATCTTAAAACCTATGGATTGCTATGTCTCCGAAAGAGAATCAAGCATGTGTACAGGGGCATAAACGCAGCAGTGATAGGATTGGAGAGGTTCGGTGAGCAAATGAAGACCCTTTGAAGTCATATTGCATGGTACCCATTCCACGGGTTTCAACTACCCAGGTTTAAGGTATTCTTCCTTCAGCTAAAACATGCATGTGGAACCTAGAGTATGATCAACCATGTGATCGGGAGACGTGTTCAAATATGTCTCAGTTTTCGTACCCTGGTACTCGGGTGCAACATTCCAGACGCTTTACTAACACCCTCCCGACTTGGAGAGTCAGTCCCTTTAACCTCCTGTTTGGCCCAGTTTGCAATTTCTGCGGAAGATGAACAGGAATAGCGAGAACCAATGAGAGACTAGCTGGAGGTGTCTGGACGGGCAAATTTAACTCTCATTTCCCACCAGGAAGAGGAATTAACCAAAGGCTCAGCGTGCCGTGCCGGAACCAGATTAGGGCCTGAAGCCATCCTGCGGTGTTGCGGCCAGCTCAAAAGAAAGCGAGTTGAAGAAAGGAGCTCAGGGGCACTGTAATTCACAAACCTGCAGAGTTATAAATGACAGCTATCGTCCAAAAATATACTGAAGTAAGGCTGCCAAGAGGACTTGAAAGCGGGGCAGAATTGCAGGAAACCGATTTCAGGAGGTAGACTGGAATTGCATTGAAAGCATAGGAAAAGAGGCAGAACGTCCACAATGATGCACTTGGCCAAAAAGGGCGTATGCGTTTTTTCCTGAATATATTCAGGAAAAAACGCATACGCCCTTTTTGGCCAACCAAGCAAGCTTGCAAAGGAAATCTGCACTACAATGAAGTCTCACTTCCCCCCGGTCAAAAGGGCCATCTGAAAAAAGTGTAAAATCCAGAAAGGCAGGACAGGCCATGGAGAACTGGGAGCCTTGTTATGCTGATGGGCGGGATGTAAATTGCCAACAGACACTCGGGAGAAGTGTATGGTGTTTCCTGAAACATCTAAAAAACAAAGCAACAGAGCCTAGGGCACTTCCACTTATGGTCCTATAGCTTAGGGAAATTAAAATCAAAAAGACACAGCCACCCCAAAGTTTGGGACGCCTCTGTTTACAAGAACCTCGTGTACAGTACAAGTTCAACATCGCAGAAAGTGAAAAATGGATAAAGAAGTTGTGGTATTTACTTACAAAGCAATATCACTCAGCAATGAAATCTATGTCATCAGGCCCTTAGCAGCACAATGAGTGGATTCAGGTATGATGATTCTAACTGAAATAAGTCACACAGAAAAAGAAACATCATAAGATATCAGTAATACACGGAATGTAAACTTGGCTACACAGGAACTGAATTACAGAACAGAACAGGGTCTCAAATTTAGAAAACCAACTTATGCTTGCTTAAGGGTAAAGGTGAGTTGGGGTGCTGCATAAAACCAGAGATTGAAATGAGCACAGATAAAGTTCCTTAAGCCAAATATGGAATAGACAAGAGCTACTCCTTGCTCAACGAAATGGACTCAACACCGCATATTAAATGCCTAAGAATGTACCTGACTAGTAAGTATCTTAAAACCTATGGATTGCTATGTCTCCGAAAGAGAATCAAGCATGTGTACAGGGGCATAAACGCAGCAGTGATAGGATTGGAGAGGTTCGGTGAGCAAATGAAGACCCTTTGAAGTCATATTGCATGGTACCCATTCCACGGGTTTCAACTACCCAGGTTTAAGGTATTCTTCCTTCAGCTAAAACATGCATGTGGAACCTAGAGTATGATCAACCATGTGATCGGGAGACGTGTTCAAATATGTCTCAGTTTTCGTACCCTGGTACTCGGGTGCAACATTCCAGATGCTTTACTAACACCCTCCCGACTTGGAGAGTCAGTCCCTTTAACCTCCTGTTTGGCCCAGTTTGCAATTTCTGCGGAAGATGAACAGGAATAGCGAGAACCAATGAGAGACTAGCTGGAGGTGTCTGGACGGGCAAATTTAACTCTCATTTCCCACCAGGAAGAGGAATTAAGCAAAGGCTCAGCATGCCGTGCCGGAACCAGATTAGGGCCTGAAGCCATCCTGCGGTGTTGCGGCCAGCTCAAAAGAAAGCGAGTTGAAGAAAGGAGCTCAGGGGCACTGTAATTCACAAACCTGCAGAGTTATAAATGACAGCTATCGTCCAAAAATATACTGAAGTAAGGCTGCCAAGAGGACTTGAAAGCGGGGCAGAATTGCAGGAAACCGATTTCAGGAGGCAGACTGGAATTGCATTGAAAGCATAGGAAAAGAGGCAGAACGTCCACAATGATGCACTTGGCCAAAAAGGGTGTATGCGTTTTTTCCTGAATATATTCAGGAAAAAACGCATACGCCCTTTTTGGCCAACCAAGCAAGCTTGCAAAGGAAATCTGCACTACAATGAAGTCTCACTTCCCCCCGGTCAAAAGGGCCATCTGAAAAAAGTGTAAAATCCAGAAAGGCAGGACAGGCCATGGAGAACTGGGAGCCTTGTTATGCTGATGGGCGGGATGTAAATTGCCAACAGACACTCGGGAGAAGTGTATGGTGTTTCCTGAAACATCTAAAAAACAAAGCAACAGAGCCTAGGGCACTTCCACTTATGGTCCTATAGCTTAGGGAAATTAAAATCAAAAAGACACAGCCACCCCAAAGTTTGGGACGCCTCTGTTTACAAGAACCTCGTGTACAGTACAAGTTCAACATCGCAGAAAGTGAAAAATGGATAAAGAAGTTGTGGTATTTACTTACAAAGCAATATCACTCAGCAATGAAATCTATGTCATCAGGCCCTTAGCAGCACAATGAGTGGATTCAGGTATGATGATTCTAACTGAAATAAGTCACACAGAAAAAGAAACATCATAAGATATCAGTAATACACGGAATGTAAACTTGGCTACACAGGAACTGTATTACAGAACAGAACAGGGTCTCAAATTTAGAAAACCAACTTATGCTTGCTTAAGGGTAAAGGTGAGTTGGGGTGCTGCATAAAACCAGAGATTGAAATGAGCACAGATAAAGTTCCTTAAGCCAAATATGGAATAGACAAGAGCTACTCCTTGCTCAACGAAATGGACTCAACACCGCATATTAAATGCCTAAGAATGTACCTGACTAGTAAGTATCTTAAAACCTATGGATTGCTATGTCTCCGAAAGAGAATCAAGCATGTGTACAGGGGCATAAACGCAGCAGTGATAGGATTGGAGAGGTTCGGTGAGCAAATGAAGACCCTTTGAAGTCATATTGCATGGTACCCATTCCACGGGTTTCAACTACCCAGGTTTAAGGTATTCTTCCTTCAGCTAAAACATGCATGTGGAACCTAGAGTATGATCAACCATGTGATCGGGAGACGTGTTCAAATATGTCTCAGTTTTCGTACCCTGGTACTCGGGTGCAACATTCCAGACGCTTTACTAACACCCTCCCGACTTGGAGAGTCAGTCCCTTTAACCTCCTGTTTGGCCCAGTTTGCAATTTCTGTGGAAGATGAACAGGAATAGCGAGAACCAATGAGAGACTAGCTGGAGGTGTCTGGACGGGCAAATTTAACTCTCATTTCCCACCAGGAAGAGGAATTAACCAAAGGCTCAGCGTGCCGTGCCGGAACCAGATTAGGGCCTGAAGCCATCCTGCGGTGTTGCGGCCAGCTCAAAAGAAAGCGAGTTGAAGAAAGGAGCTCAGGGGCACTGTAATTCACAAACCTGCAGAGTTATAAATGACAGCTATCGTCCAAAAATATACTGAAGTAAGGCTGCCAAGAGGACTTGAAAGCGGGGCAGAATTGCAGGAAACCGATTTCAGGAGGTAGACTGGAATTGCATTGAAAGCATAGGAAAAGAGGCAGAACGTCCACAATGATGCACTTGGCCAAAAAGGGCGTATGCGTTTTTTCCTGAATATATTCAGGAAAAAACGCATACGCCCTTTTTGGCCAACCAAGCAAGCTTGCAAAGGAAATCTGCACTACAATGAAGTCTCACTTCCCCCCGGTCAAAAGGGCCATCTGAAAAAAGTGTAAAATCCAGAAAGGCAGGACAGGTCATGGAGAACTGGGAGCCTTGTTATGCTGATGGGCGGGATGTAAATTGCCAACAGACACTCGGGAGAAGTGTATGGTGTTTCCTGAAACATCTAAAAAACAAAGCAACAGAGCCTAGGGCACTTCCACTTATGGTCCTATAGCTTAGGGAAATTAAAATCAAAAAGACACAGCCACCCCAAAGTTTGGGACGCCTCTGTTTACAAGAACCTCGTTTACAGTACAAGTTCAACATCGCAGAAAGTGAAAAATGGATAAAGAAGTTGTGGTATTTACTTACAAAGCAATATCACTCAGCAATGAAATCTATGTCATCAGGCCCTTAGCAGCTCAATGAGTGGATTCAGGTATGATGATTCTAACTGAAATAAGTCACACAGAAAAAGAAACATCATAAGATATCAGTAATACACGGAATGTAAACTTGGCTACACAGGAACTGAATTACAGAACAGAACAGGGTCTCAAATTTAGAAAATCAACTTATGCTTTCTTAAGGGTAAAGGTGAGTTGGGGTGCTGCATAAAACCAGAGATTGAAATGAGCACAGATAAAGTTCCTTAAGCCAAATATGGAATAGACAAGAGCTACCTCTTGTTCAACGAAATGGACTCAACCCCGCATATTAAATGCCTAAGAATGTACCTGACTAGTAAGTATCTTAAAACCTATGGATTGCTATGTCTCCGAAAGAGAATCAAGCATGTGTACAGGGGCATAAACGCAGCAGTGATAGGATTGGAGAGGTTCGGTGAGCAAATGAAGACCCTTTGAAGTCATATTGCATGGTACCCATTCCACGGGTTTCAACTACCCAGGTTTAAGGTATTCTTCCTTCAGCTAAAACATGCATGTGGAACCTAGAGTATGATCAACCATGTGATCGGGAGACGTGTTCAAATATGTCTCAGTTTTCGTACCCTGGTACTCGGGTGCAACATTCCAGTCGCTTTACTAACACCCTCCCGACTTGGAGAGTCAGTCCCTTTAACCTCCTGTTTGGCCCAGTTTGCAATTTCTGCGGAAGATGAACAGGAATAGCGAGAACCAATGAGAGACTAGCTGGAGGTGTCTGGACGGGCAAATTTAACTCTCATTTCCCACCAGGAAGAGGAATTAACCAAAGGCTCAGCGTGCCGTGCCGGAACCAGATTAGGGCCTGAAGCCATCCTGCGGTGTTGCGGCCAGCTCAAAAGAAAGCGAGTTGAAGAAAGGAGCTCAGGGGCACTGTAATTCACAAACCTGCAGAGTTATAAATGACAGCTATCGTCCAAAAATATACTGAAGTAAGGCTGCCAAGAGGACTTGAAAGCGGGGCAGAATTGCAGGAAACCGATTTCAGGAGGTAGACTGGAATTGCATTGAAAGCATAGGAAAAGAGGCAGAACGTCCACAATGATGCACTTGGCCAAAAAGGGCGTATGCGTTTTTTCCTGAATATATTCAGGAAAAAACGCATACGCCCTTTTTGGCCAACCAAGCAAGCTTGCAAAGGAAATCTACACTACAATGAAGTCTCACTTCCCCCCGGTCAAAAGGGCCATCTGAAAAAAGTGTAAAATCCAGAAAGGCAGGACAGGCCATGGAGAACTGGGAGCCTTGTTATGCTGATGGGCGGGATGTAAATTGCCAACAGACACTCGGGAGAAGTGTATGGTGTTTCCTGAAACATCTAAAAAACAAAGCAACAGAGCCTAGGGCACTTCCACTTATGGTCCTATAGCTTAGGGAAATTAAAATCAAAAAGACACAGCCACCCCAAAGTTTGGGACGCCTCTGTTTACCAGAACCTCGTGTACAGTACAAGTTCAACATCGCAGAAAGTGAAAAATGGATAAAGAAGTTGTGGTATTTACTTACAAAGCAATATCACTCAGCAATGAAATCTATGTCATCAGGCCCGTAGCAGCACAATGAGTGGATTCAGGTATGATGATTCTAACTGAAATAAGTCACACAGAAAAAGAAACATCATAAGTTATCAGTAATACACGGAATGTAAACTTGGCTACACAGGAACTGAATTACAGAACAGAACAGGGTCTCAAATTTAGAAAACCAACTTATGCTTTCTTAAGGGTAAAGGTGAGTTGGGGTGCTGCATAAAACCAGAGATTGAAATGAGCACAGATAAAGTTCCTTAAGCCAAATATGGAATAGACAAGAGCTACTCCTTGTTCAACGAAATGGACTCAACACCGCATATTAAATGCCTAAGAATGTACCTGACTAGTAAGTATCTTAAAACCTATGGATTGCTATGTCTCCGAAAGAGAATCAAGCATGTGTACAGGGGCATAAACGCAGCAGTGATAGGATTGGAGAGGTTCGGTGAGCAAATGAAGACCCTTTGAAGTCATATTGCATGGTACTCATTCCACGGGTTTCAACTACCCAGGTTTAAGGTATTCTTCCTTCAGCTAAAACATGCATGTGGAACCTAGAGTATGATCAACCATGTGATCGGGAGACGTGTTCAAATATGTCTCAGTTTTCGTACCCTGGTACTCGGGTGCAACATTCCAGACGCTTTACTAACACCCTCCCGACTTGGAGAGTCAGTCCCTTTAACCTCCTGTTTGGCCCAGTTTGCAATTTCTGCGGAAGATGAACAGGAATAGCGAGAACCAATGAGAGACTAGCTGGAGGTGTCTGGACGGGCAAATTTAACTCTCATTTCCCACCAGGAAGAGGAATTAACCAAAGGCTCAGCGTGCCGTGCCGGAACCAGATTAGGGCCTGAAGCCATCCTGCGGTGTTGCGGCCAGCTCAAAAGAAAGCGAGTTGAAGAAAGGAGCTCAGGGGCACTGTAATTCACAAACCTGCAGAGTTATAAATGACAGCTATCGTCCAAAAATATACTGAAGTAAGGCTGCCAAGAGGACTTGAAAGCGGGGCAGAATTGCAGGAAACCGATTTCAGGAGGTAGACTGGAATTGCATTGAAAGCATAGGAAAAGAGGCAGAACGTCCACAATGATGCACTTGGCCAAAAAGGGCGTATGCGTTTTTTCCTGAATATATTCAGGAAAAAACGCATACGCCCTTTTTGGCCAACCAAGCAAGCTTGCAAAGGAAATCTGCACTACAATGAAGTCTCACTTCCCCCCGGTCAAAACGGCCATCTGAAAAAAGTGTAAAATCCAGAAAGGCAGGACAGGCCATGGAGAACTGGGAGCCTTGTTATGCTGATGGGCGGGATGTAAATTGCCAACAGACACTCGGGAGAAGTGTATGGTGTTTCCTGAAACATCTAAAAAACAAAGCAACAGAGCCTAGGGCACTTCCACTTATGGTCCTATAGCTTAGGGAAATTAAAATCAAAAAGACACAGCCACCCCAAAGTTTGGGACGCCTCTGTTTACAAGAACCTCGTGTACAGTACAAGTTCAACATCGCAGAAAGTGAAAAATGGATAAAGAAGTTGTGGTATTTACTTACAAAGCAATATCACTCAGCAATGAAATCTATGTCATCAGGCCCTTAGCAGCACAATGAGTGGATTCAGGTATGATGATTCTAACTGAAATAAGTCACACAGAAAAAGAAACATCATAAGATATCAGTAATACACGGAATGTAAACTTGGCTACACAGGAACTGAATTACAGAACAGAACAGGGTCTCAAATTTAGAAAACCAACTTATGCTTGCTTAAGGGGAAAGGTGAGTTGGGGTGCTGCATAAAACCAGAGATTGAAATGAGCACAGATAAAGTTCCTTAAGCCAAATATGGAATAGACAAGAGCTACTCCTTGCTCAACGAAATGGACTCAACACCGCATATTAAACGCCTAAGAATGTACCTGACTAGTAAGTATCTTAAAACCTATGGATTGTTATGTCTCCGAAAGAGAATCAAGCATGTGTACAGGGGCATAAACGCAGCAGTGATAGGATTGGAGAGGTTCGGTGAGCAAATGAAGACCCTTTGAAGTCATATTGCATGGTACCCATTCCACGGGTTTCAACTACCCAGGTTTAAGGTATTCTTCCTTCAGCTAAAACATGCATGTGGAACCTAGAGTATGATCAACCATGTGATCGGGAGACGTGTTCAAATATGTCTCAGTTTTCGTACCCTGGTACTCGGGTGCAACATTCCAGACGCTTTACTAACACCCTCCCGACTTGGAGAGTCAGTCCCTTTAACCTCCTGTTTGGCCCAGTTTGCAATTTCTGCGGAAGATGAACAGGAATAGCGAGAACCAATGAGAGACTAGCTGGAGGTGTCTGGACGGGCAAATTTAACTCTCATTTCCCACCAGGAAGAGGAATTAACCAAAGGCTCAGCGTGCCGTGCCGGAACCAGATTAGGGCCTGAAGCCATCCTGCGGTGTTGCGGCCAGCTCAAAAGAAAGCGAGTTGAAGAAAGGAGCTCAGGGGCACTGTAATTCACAAACCTGCAGAGTTATAAATGACAGCTATCGTCCAAAAATATACTGAAGTAAGGCTGCCAAGAGGACTTGAAAGCGGGGCAGAATTGCAGGAAACCGATTTCAGGAGGCAGACTGGAATTGCATTGAAAGCATAGGAAAAGAGGCAGAACGTCCACAATGATGCACTTGGCCAAAAAGGGCGTATGCGTTTTTTCCTGAATATATTCAGGAAAAAACGCATACGCCCTTTTTGGCCAACCAAGCAAGCTTGCAAAGGAAATCTGCACTACAATGAAGTCTCACTTCCCCCCGGTCAAAAGGGCCATCTGAAAAAAGTGTAAAATCCAGAAAGGCAGGACAGGCCATGGAGAACTGGGAGCCTTGTTATGCTGATGGGCGGGATGTAAATTGCCAACAGACACTCGGGAGAAGTGTATGGTGTTTCCTGAAACATCTAAAAAACAAAGCAACAGAGCCTAGGGCACTTCCACTTATGGTCCTATAGCTTAGGGAAATTAAAATCAAAAAGACACAGCCACCCCAAAGTTTGGGACGCCTCTGTTTACAAGAACCTCGTGTACAGTACAAGTTCAACATCGCAGAAAGTGAAAAATGGATAAAGAAGTTGTGGTATTTACTTACAAAGCAATATCACTCAGCAATGAAATCTATGTCATCAGGCCCTTAGCAGCACAATGAGTGGATTCAGGTATGATGATTCTAACTGAAATAAGTCACACAGAAAAAGAAACATCATAAGATATCAGTAATACACGGAATGTAAACTTGGCTACACAGGAACTGAATTACAGAACAGAACAGGGTCTCAAATTTAGAAAACCAACTTATGCTTGCTTAAGGGGAAAGGTGAGTTGGGGTGCTGCATAAAACCAGAGATTGAAATGAGCACAGATAAAGTTCCTTAAGCCAAATATGGAATAGACAAGAGCTACTCCTTGCTCAACGAAATGGACTCAACACCGCATATTAAACGCCTAAGAATGTACCTGACTAGTAAGTATCTTAAAACCTATGGATTGTTATGTCTCCGAAAGAGAATCAAGCATGTGTACAGGGGCATAAACGCAGCAGTGATAGGATTGGAGAGGTTCGGTGAGCAAATGAAGACCCTTTGAAGTCATATTGCATGGTACCCATTCCACGGGTTTCAACTACCCAGGTTTAAGGTATTCTTCCTTCAGCTAAAACATGCATGTGGAACCTAGAGTATGATCAACCATGTGATCGGGAGACGTGTTCAAATATGTCTCAGTTTTCGTACCCTGGTACTCGGGTGCAACATTCCAGACGCTTTACTAACACCCTCCCGACTTGGAGAGTCAGTCCCTTTAACCTCCTGTTTGGCCCAGTTTGCAATTTCTGCGGAAGATGAACAGGAATAGCGAGAACCAATGAGAGACTAGCTGGAGGTGTCTGGACGGGCAAATTTAACTCTCATTTCCCACCAGGAAGAGGAATTAACCAAAGGCTCAGCGTGCCGTGCCGGAACCAGATTAGGGCCTGAAGCCATCCTGCGGTGTTGCGGCCAGCTCAAAAGAAAGCGAGTTGAAGAAAGGAGCTCAGGGGCACTGTAATTCACAAACCTGCAGAGTTATAAATGACAGCTATCGTCCAAAAATATACTGAAGTAAGGCTGCCAAGAGGACTTGAAAGCGGGGCAGAATTGCAGGAAACCGATTTCAGGAGGCAGACTGGAATTGCATTGAAAGCATAGGAAAAGAGGCAGAACGTCCACAATGATGCACTTGGCCAAAAAGGGCGTATGCGTTTTTTCCTGAATATATTCAGGAAAAAACGCATACGCCCTTTTTGGCCAACCAAGCAAGCTTGCAAAGGAAATCTGCACTACAATGAAGTCTCACTTCCCCCCGGTCAAAAGGGCCATCTGAAAAAAGTGTAAAATCCAGAAAGGCAGGACAGGCCATGGAGAACTGGGAGCCTTGTTATGCTGATGGGCGGGATGTAAATTGCCAACAGACACTCGGGAGAAGTGTATGGTGTTTCCTGAAACATCTAAAAAACAAAGCAACAGAGCCTAGGGCACTTCCACTTATGGTCCTATAGCTTAGGGAAATTAAAATCAAAAAGACACAGCCACCCCAAAGTTTGGGACGCCTCTGTTTACAAGAACCTCGTTTACCGTACAAGTTCAACATCGCAGAAAGTGAAAAATGGATAAAGAAGTTGTGGTATTTACTTACAAAGCAATATCACTCAGCAATGAAATCTATGTCATCAGGCCCTTAGCAGCACAATGAGTGGATTCAGGTATGATGATTCTAACTGAAATAAGTCACACAGAAAAAGAAACATCATAAGATATCAGTAATACACGGAATGTAAACTTGGCTACACAGGAACTGAATTACAGAACAGAACAGGGTCTCAAATTTAGAAAACCAACTTATGCTTGCTTAAGGGGAAAGGTGAGTTGGGGTGCTGCATAAAACCAGAGATTGAA
>NW_027135960.1:0-59473 GCF_039906515.1 Pseudorca crassidens | reverse complement strand
AAACCGATTTCAGGAGGCAGACTGGAATTGCATTGAAAGCATAGGAAAAGAGGCAGAACGTCCACAATGATGCACTTGGCCAAAAAGGGCGTATGCGTTTTTTCCTGAATATATTCAGGAAAAAACGCATACGCCCTTTTTGGCCAACCAAGCAAGCTTGCAAAGGAAATCTGCACTACAATGAAGTCTCACTTCCCCCCGGTCAAAAGGGCCATCTGAAAAAAGTGTAAAATCCAGAAAGGCAGGACAGGCCATGGAGAACTGGGAGCCTTGTTATGCTGATGGGCGGGATGTAAATTGCCAACAGACACTCGGGAGAAGTGTATGGTGTTTCCTGAAACATCTAAAAAACAAAGCAACAGAGCCTAGGGCACTTCCACTTATGGTCCTATAGCTTAGGGAAATTAAAATCAAAAAGACACAGCCACCCCAAAGTTTGGGACGCCTCTGTTTACAAGAACCTCGTTTACCGTACAAGTTCAACATCGCAGAAAGTGAAAAATGGATAAAGAAGTTGTGGTATTTACTTACAAAGCAATATCACTCAGCAATGAAATCTATGTCATCAGGCCCTTAGCAGCACAATGAGTGGATTCAGGTATGATGATTCTAACTGAAATAAGTCACACAGAAAAAGAAACATCATAAGATATCAGTAATACACGGAATGTAAACTTGGCTACACAGGACCTGAATTACAGAACAGAACAGGGTCTCAAATTTAGAAAACCAACTTATGCTTGCTTAAGGGGAAAGGTGAGTTGGGGTGCTGCATAAAACCAGAGATTGAAATGAGCACAGATAAAGTTCCTTAAGCCAAATATGGAATAGACAAGAGCTACTGCTTGCTCAACGAAATGGACTCAACACCGCATATTAAATGCCTAAGAATGTACCTGACTAGTAAGTATCTTAAAACCTATGGATTGCTATGTCTCCGAAAGAGAATCAAGCATGTGTACAGGGGCATAAACGCAGCAGTGATAGGATTGGAGAGGTTCGGTGAGCAAATGAAGACCCTTTGAAGTCATATTGCATGGTACCCATTCCACGGGTTTCAACTACCCAGGTTTAAGGTATTCTTCCTTCAGCTAAAACATGCATGTGGAACCTAGAGTATGATCAACCATGTGATCGGGAGACGTGTTCAAATATGTCTCAGTTTTCGTACCCTGGTACTCGGGTGCAACATTCCAGACGCTTTACTAACACCCTCCCGACTTGGAGAGTCAGTCCCTTTAACCTCCTGTTTGGCCCAGTTTGCAATTTCTGCGGAAGATGAACAGGAATAGCGAGAACCAATGAGAGACTAGCTGGAAGGTGTCTGGACGGGCAAATTTAACTCTCATTTCCCACCAGGAAGAGGAATTAACCAAAGGCTCAGCGTGCCGTGCCGGAACCAGATTAGGGCCTGAAGCCATCCTGCGGTGTTGCGGCCAGCTCAAAAGAAAGCGAGTTGAAGAAAGGAGCTCAGGGGCACTGTAATTCACAAACCTGCAGAGTTATAAATGACAGCTATCGTCCAAAAATATACTGAAGTAAGGCTGCCAAGAGGACTTGAAAGCGGGGCAGAATTGCAGGAAACCGATTTCAGGAGGCAGACTGGAATTGCATTGAAAGCATAGGAAAAGAGGCAGAACGTCCACAATGATGCACTTGGCCAAAAAGGGCGTATGCGTTTTTTCCTGAATATATTCAGGAAAAAACGCATACGCCCTTTTTGGCCAACCAAGCAAGCTTGCAAAGGAAATCTGCACTACAATGAAGTCTCACTTCCCCCCGGTCAAAAGGGCCATCTGAAAAAAGTGTAAAATCCAGAAAGGCAGGACAGGCCATGGAGAACTGGGAGCCTTGTTATGCTGATGGGCGGGATGTAAATTGCCAACAGACACTCGGGAGAAGTGTATGGTGTTTCCTGAAACATCTAAAAAACAAAGCAACAGAGCCTAGGGCACTTCCACTTATGGTCCTATAGCTTAGGGAAATTAAAATCAAAAAGACACAGCCACCCCAAAGTTTGGGACGCCTCTGTTTACAAGAACCTCATTTACAGTACAAGTTCAACATCGCAGAAAGTGAAAAATGGATAAAGAAGTTGTGGTATTTACTTACAAAGCAATATCACTCAGCAATGAAATCTATGTCATCAGGCCCTTAGCAGCACAATGAGTGGATTCAGGTATGATGATTCTAACTGAAATAAGTCACACAGAAAAAGAACCATCATAAGATATCAGTAATACACGGAATGTAAACTTGGTTACACAGGAACTGAATTACAGAACAGAACAGGGTCTCAAATTTAGAAAACCAACTTATGCTTGCTTAAGGGGAAAGGTGAGTTGGGGTGCTGCATAAAACCAGAGATTGAAATGAACACAGATAAAGTTCCTTAAGCCAAATATGGAATAGACAAGAGCTACTCCTTGCTCAACGAAATGGACTCAACACCGCATATTAAATGCCTAAGAATGTACCTGACTAGTAAGTATCTTAAAACCTATGGATTGCTATGTCTCCGAAAGAGAATCAAGCATGTGTACAGGGGCATAAACGCAGCAGTGATAGGATTGGAGAGGTTCGGTGAGCAAATGAAGACCCTTTGAAGTCATATTGCATGGTACCCATTCCACGGGTTTCAACTACCCAGGTTTAAGGTATTCTTCCTTCAGCTAAAACATGCATGTGGAACCTAGAGTCTGATCAACCATGTGATCGGGAGACGTGTTAAAATATGTCTCAGTTTTCGTACCCTGGTACTCGGGTGCAACATTCCAGACGCTTTACTAACACCCTCCCGACTTGGAGAGTCAGTCCCTTTAACCTCCTGTTTGGCCCAGTTTGCAATTTCTGCGGAAGATGAACAGGAATAGCGAGAACCAATGAGAGACTAGCTGGAAGGTGTCTGGACGGGCAAATTTAACTCTCATTTCCCACCAGGAAGAGGAATTAACCAAAGGCTCAGCGTGCCGTGCCGGAACCAGATTAGGGCCTGAAGCCATCCTGCGGTGTTGCGGCCAGCTCAAAAGAAAGCGAGTTGAAGAAAGGAGCTCAGGGGCACTGTAATTCACAAACCTGCAGAGTTATAAATGACAGCTATCGTCCAAAAATATACTGAAGTAAGGCTGCCAAGAGGACTTGAAAGCGGGGCAGAATTGCAGGAAACCGATTTCAGGAGGCAGACTGGAATTGCATTGAAAGCATAGGAAAAGAGGCAGAACGTCCACAATGATGCACTTGGCCAAAAAGGGCGTATGCGTTTTTTCCTGAATATATTCAGGAAAAAACGCATACGCCCTTTTTGGCCAACCAAGCAAGCTTGCAAAGGAAATCTGCACTACAATGAAGTCTCACTTCCCCCCGGTCAAAAGGGCCATCTGAAAAAAGTGTAAAATCCAGAAAGGCAGGACAGGCCATGGAGAACTGGGAGCCTTGTTATGCTGATGGGCGGGATGTAAATTGCCAACAGACACTCGGGAGAAGTGTATGGTGTTTCCTGAAACATCTAAAAAACAAAGCAACAGAGCCTAGGGCACTTCCACTTATGGTCCTATAGCTTAGGGAAATTAAAATCAAAAAGACACAGCCACCCCAAAGTTTGGGACGCCTCTGTTTACAAGAACCTCATTTACAGTACAAGTTCAACATCGCAGAAAGTGAAAAATGGATAAAGAAGTTGTGGTATTTACTTACAAAGCAATATCACTCAGCAATGAAATCTATGTCATCAGGCCCTTAGCAGCACAATGAGTGGATTCAGGTATGATGATTCTAACTGAAATAAGTCACACAGAAAAAGAACCATCATAAGATATCAGTAATACACGGAATGTAAACTTGGCTACACAGGAACTGAATTACAGAACAGAACAGGGTCTCAAATTTAGAAAACCAACTTATGCTTGCTTAAGGGGAAAGGTGAGTTGGGGTGCTGCATAAAACCAGAGATTGAAATGAACACAGATAAAGTTCCTTAAGCCAAATATGGAATAGACAAGAGCTACTCCTTGCTCAACGAAATGGACTCAACACCGCATATTAAATGCCTAAGAATGTACCTGACTAGTAAGTATCTTAAAACCTATGGATTGCTATGTCTCCGAAAGAGAATCAAGCATGTGTACAGGGGCATAAACGCAGCAGTGATAGGACTGGAGAGGTTCGGTGAGCAAATGAAGACCCTTTGAAGTCATATTGCATGGTACCCATTCCACGGGTTTCAACTACCCAGGTTTAAGGTACTCTTCCTTCAGCTAAAACATGCATGTGGAACCTAGAGTCTGATCAACCATGTGATCGGGAGACGTGTTCAAATATGTCTCAGTTTTCGTACCCTGGTACTCGGGTGCAACATTCCAGACGCTTTACTAACACCCTCCCGACTTGGAGAGTCAGTCCCTTTAACCTCCTGTTTGGCCCAGTTTGCAATTTCTGCGGAAGATGAACAGGAATAGCGAGAACCAATGAGAGACTAGCTGGAAGGTGTCTGGACGGGCAAATTTAACTCTCATTTCCCACCAGGAAGTGGAATTAACCAAAGGCTCAGCGTGCCGTGCCGGAACCAGATTAGGGCCTGAAGCCATCCTGCGGTGTTGCGGCCAGGTCACAAGAAAGCGAGTTGAAGAAAGGAGCTCAGGGGCACTGTAATTCACAAACCTGCAGAGTTATAAATGACAGCTATCGTCCAAAAATATACTGAAGTAAGGCTGCCAAGAGGACTTGAAAGCGGGGCAGAATTGCAGGAAACCGATTTCAGGAGGCAGACTGGAATTGCATTGAAAGCATAGGAAAAGAGGCAGAACGTCCACAATGATGCACTTGGCCAAAAAGGGCGTATGCGTTTTTTCCTGAATATATTCAGGAAAAAACGCATACGCCCTTTTTGGCCAACCAAGCAAGCTTGCAAAGGAAATCTGCACTACAATGAAGTCTCACTTCCCCCCGGTCAAAAGGGCCATCTGAAAAAAGTGTAAAATCCAGAAAGGCAGGACAGGCCATGGAGAACTGGGAGCCTTGTTATGCTGATGGGCGGGATGTAAATTGCCAACAGACACTCGGGAGAAGTGTATGGTGTTTCCTGAAACATCTAAAAAACAAAGCAACAGAGCCTAGGGCACTTCCACTTATGGTCCTATAGCTTAGGGAAATTAAAATCAAAAAGACACAGCCACCCCAAAGTTTGGGACGCCTCTGTTTACAAGAACCTCGTTTAGCGTACAAGTTCAACATCGCAGAAAGTGAAAAATGGATAAAGAAGTTGTGGTATTTACTTACAAAGCAATATCACTCAGCAATGAAATCTATGTCATCAGGCCCTTAGCAGCACAATGAGTGGATTCAGGTATGATGATTCTAACTGAAATAAGTCACACAGAAAAAGAACCATCATAAGATATCAGTAATACACGGAATGTAAACTTGGCTACACAGGAACTGAATTACAGAACAGAACAGGGTCTCAAATTTAGAACACTAACTTATGCTTGCTTAAGGGGAAAGGTGAGTTGGGGTGCTGCATAAAACCAGAGATTGAAATGAACACAGATAAAGTTCCTTAAGCCAAATATGGAATAGACAAGAGCTACTCCTTGCTCAACGAAATGGACTCAACACCGCATATTAAATGCCTAAGAATGTACCTGACTAGTAAGTATCTTAAAACCTATGGATTGCTATGTCTCCGAAAGAGAATCAAGCATGTGTACAGGGGCATAAACGCAGCAGTGATAGGATTGGAGAGGTTCGGTGAGCAAATGAAGACCCTTTGAAGTCATATTGCATGGTACCCATTCCACGGGTTTCAACTACCCAGGTTTAAGGTATTCTTCCTTCAGCTAAAACATGCATGTGGAACCTAGAGTATGATCAACCATGTGATCGGGAGACGTGTTCAAATATGTCTCAGTTTTCGTACCCTGGTACTCGGGTGCAACATTCCAGACGCTTTACTAACACCCTCCCGACTTGGAGAGTCAGTCCCTTTAACCTCCTGTTTGGCCCAGTTTGCAATTTCTGCGGAAGATGAACAGGAATAGCGAGAACCAATGAGAGACTAGCTGGAAGGTGTCTGGACGGGCAAATTTAACTCTCATTTCCCACCAGGAAGAGGAATTAACCAAAGGCTCAGCGTGCCGTGCCGGAACCAGATTAGGGCCTGAAGCCATCCTGCGGTGTTGCGGCCAGCTCAAAAGAAAGCGAGTTGAAGAAAGGAGCTCAGGGGCACTGTAATTCACAAACCTGCAGAGTTATAAATGACAGCTATCGTCCAAAAATATACTGAAGTAAGGCTGCCAAGAGGACTTGAAAGCGGGGCAGAATTGCAGGAAACCGATTTCAGGAGGCAGACTGGAATTGCATTGAAAGCATAGGAAAAGAGGCAGAACGTCCACAATGATGCACTTGGCCAAAAAGGGCGTATGCGTTTTTTCCTGAATATATTCAGGAAAAAACGCATACGCCCTTTTTGGCCAACCAAGCAAGCTTGCAAAGGAAATCTGCACTACAATGAAGTCTCACTTCCCCCCGGTCAAAAGGGCCATCTGAAAAAAGTGTAAAATCCAGAAAGGCAGGACAGGCCATGGAGAACTGGGAGCCTTGTTATGCTGATGGGCGGGATGTAAATTGCCAACAGACACTCGGGAGAAGTGTATGGTGTTTCCTGAAACATCTAAAAAACAAAGCAACAGAGCCTAGGGCACTTCCACTTATGGTCCTATAGCTTAGGGAAATTAAAATCAAAAAGACACAGCCACCCCAAAGTTTGGGACGCCTCTGTTTACAAGAACCTCGTTTACCGTACAAGTTCAACATCGCAGAAAGTGAAAAATGGATAAAGAAGTTGTGGTATTTACTTACAAAGCAATATCACTCAGCAATGAAATCTATGTCATCAGGCCCTTAGCAGCACAATGAGTGGATTCAGGTATGATGATTCTAACTGAAATAAGTCACACAGAAAAAGAAACATCATAAGATATCAGTAATACACGGAATGTAAACTTGGCTACACAGGACCTGAATTACAGAACAGAACAGGGTCTCAAATTTAGAAAACCAACTTATGCTTGCTTAAGGGGAAAGGTGAGTTGGGGTGCTGCATAAAACCAGAGATTGAAATGAGCACAGATAAAGTTCCTTAAGCCAAATATGGAATAGACAAGAGCTACTCCTTGCTCAACGAAATGGACTCAACACCGCATATTAAATGCCTAAGAATGTACCTGACTAGTAAGTATCTTAAAACCTATGGATTGCTATGTCTCCGAAAGAGAATCAAGCATGTGTACAGGGGCATAAACGCAGCAGTGATAGGATTGGAGAGGTTCGGTGAGCAAATGAAGACCCTTTGAAGTCATATTGCATGGTACCCATTCCACGGGTTTCAACTACCCAGGTTTAAGGTATTCTTCCTTCAGCTAAAACATGCATGTGGAACCTAGAGTATGATCAACCATGTGATCGGGAGACGTGTTCAAATATGTCTCAGTTTTCGTACCCTGGTACTCGGGTGCAACATTCCAGACGCTTTACTAACACCCTCCCGACTTGGAGAGTCAGTCCCTTTAACCTCCTGTTTGGCCCAGTTTGCAATTTCTGCGGAAGATGAACAGGAATAGCGAGAACCAATGAGAGACTAGCTGGAAGGTGTCTGGACGGGCAAATTTAACTCTCATTTCCCACCAGGAAGAGGAATTAACCAAAGGCTCAGCGTGCCGTGCCGGAACCAGATTAGGGCCTGAAGCCATCCTGCGGTGTTGCGGCCAGCTCAAAAGAAAGCGAGTTGAAGAAAGGAGCTCAGGGGCACTGTAATTCACAAACCTGCAGAGTTATAAATGACAGCTATCGTCCAAAAATATACTGAAGTAAGGCTGCCAAGAGGACTTGAAAGCGGGGCAGAATTGCAGGAAACCGATTTCAGGAGGCAGACTGGAATTGCATTGAAAGCATAGGAAAAGAGGCAGAACGTCCACAATGATGCACTTGGCCAAAAAGGGCGTATGCGTTTTTTCCTGAATATATTCAGGAAAAAACGCATACGCCCTTTTTGGCCAACCAAGCAAGCTTGCAAAGGAAATCTGCACTACAATGAAGTCTCACTTCCCCCCGGTCAAAAGGGCCATCTGAAAAAAGTGTAAAATCCAGAAAGGCAGGACAGGCCATGGAGAACTGGGAGCCTTGTTATGCTGATGGGCGGGATGTAAATTGCCAACAGACACTCGGGAGAAGTGTATGGTGTTTCCTGAAACATCTAAAAAACAAAGCAACAGAGCCTAGGGCACTTCCACTTATGGTCCTATAGCTTAGGGAAATTAAAATCAAAAAGACACAGCCACCCCAAAGTTTGGGACGCCTCTGTTTACAAGAACCTCGTTTACAGTACAAGTTCAACATCGCAGAAAGTGAAAAATGGATAAAGAAGTTGTGGTATTTACTTACAAAGCAATATCACTCAGCAATGAAATCTATGTCATCAGGCCCTTAGCAGCACAATGAGTGGATTCAGGTATGATGATTCTAACTGAAATAAGTCACACAGAAAAAGAAACATCATAAGATATCAGTAATACACGGAATGTAAACTTGGCTACACAGGAACTGAATTACAGAACAGAACAGGGTCTCAAATTTAGAAAACCAACTTATGCTTGCTTAAGGGGAAAGGTGAGTTGGGGTGCTGCATAAAACCAGAGATTGAAATGAGCACAGATAAAGTTCCTTAAGCCAAATATGGAATAGACAAGAGCTACTCCTTGCTCAACGAAATGGACTCAACACCGCATATTAAATGCCTAAGAATGTACCTGACTAGTAAGTATCTTAAAACCTATGGATTGCTATGTCTCCGAAAGAGAATCAAGCATGTGTACAGGGGCATAAACGCAGCAGTGATAGGATTGGAGAGGTTCGGTGAGCAAATGAAGACCCTTTGAAGTCATATTGCATGGTACCCATTCCACGGGTTTCAACTACCCAGGTTTAAGGTATTCTTCCTTCAGCTAAAACATGCATGTGGAACCTAGAGTATGATCAACCATGTGATCGGGAGACGTGTTCAAATATGTCTCAGTTTTCGTACCCTGGTACTCGGGTGCAACATTCCAGACGCTTTACTAACACCCTCCCGACTTGGAGAGTCAGTCCCTTTAACCTCCTGTTTGGCCCAGTTTGCAATTTCTGCGGAAGATGAACAGGAATAGCGAGAACCAATGAGAGACTAGCTGGAAGGTGTCTGGACGGGCAAATTTAACTCTCATTTCCCACCAGGAAGAGGAATTAACCAAAGGCTCAGCGTGCCGTGCCGGAACCAGATTAGGGCCTGAAGCCATCCTGCGGTGTTGCGGCCAGCTCAAAAGAAAGCGAGTTGAAGAAAGGAGCTCAGGGGCACTGTAATTCACAAACCTGCAGAGTTATAAATGACAGCTATCGTCCAAAAATATACTGAAGTAAGGCTGCCAAGAGGACTTGAAAGCGGGGCAGAATTGCAGGAAACCGATTTCAGGAGGCAGACTGGAATTGCATTGAAAGCATAGGAAAAGAGGCAGAACGTCCACAATGATGCACTTGGCCAAAAAGGGCGTATGCGTTTTTTCCTGAATATATTCAGGAAAAAACGCATACGCCCTTTTTGGCCAACCAAGCAAGCTTGCAAAGGAAATCTGCACTACAATGAAGTCTCACTTCCCCCCGGTCAAAAGGGCCATCTGAAAAAAGTGTAAAATCCAGAAAGGCAGGACAGGCCATGGAGAACTGGGAGCCTTGTTATGCTGATGGGCGGGATGTAAATTGCCAACAGACACTCGGGAGAAGTGTATGGTGTTTCCTGAAACATCTAAAAAACAAAGCAACAGAGCCTAGGGCACTTCCACTTATGGTCCTATAGCTTAGGGAAATTAAAATCAAAAAGACACAGCCACCCCAAAGTTTGGGACGCCTCTGTTTACAAGAACCTCGTTTACCGTACAAGTTCAACATCGCAGAAAGTGAAAAATGGATAAAGAAGTTGTGGTATTTACTTACAAAGCAATATCACTCAGCAATGAAATCTATGTCATCAGGCCCTTAGCAGCACAATGAGTGGATTCAGGTATGATGATTCTAACTGAAATAAGTCACACAGAAAAAGAAACATCATAAGATATCAGTAATACACGGAATGTAAACTTGGCTACACAGGAACTGAATTACAGAACAGAACAGGGTCTCAAATTTAGAAAACCAACTTATGCTTGCTTAAGGGGAAAGGTGAGTTGGGGTGCTGCATAAAACCAGAGATTGAAATGAGCACAGATAAAGTTCCTTAAGCCAAATATGGAATAGACAAGAGCTACTCCTTGCTCAACGAAATGGACTCAACACCGCATATTAAATGCCTAAGAATGTACCTGACTAGTAAGTATCTTAAAACCTATGGATTGCTATGTCTCTGAAAGAGAATCAAGCATGTGTACAGGGGCATAAACGCAGCAGTGATAGGATTGGAGAGGTTCGGTGAGCAAATGAAGACCCTTTGAAGTCATATTGCATGGTACCCATTCCACGGGTTTCAACTACCCAGGTTTAAGGTATTCTTCCTTCAGCTAAAACATGCATGTGGAACCTAGAGTATGATCAACCATGTGATCGGGAGACGTGTTCAAATATGTCTCAGTTTTCGTACCCTGGTACTCGGGTGCAACATTCCAGACGCTTTACTAACACCCTCCCGACTTGGAGAGTCAGTCCCTTTAACCTCCTGTTTGGCCCAGTTTGCAATTTCTGCGGAAGATGAACAGGAATAGCGAGAACCAATGAGAGACTAGCTGGAAGGTGTCTGGACGGGCAAATTTAACTCTCATTTCCCACCAGGAAGAGGAATTAACCAAAGGCTCAGCGTGCCGTGCCGGAACCAGATTAGGGCCTGAAGCCATCCTGCGGTGTTGCGGCCAGGTCACAAGAAAGCGAGTTGAAGAAAGGAGCTCAGAGGCACTGTAATTCACAAACCTGCAGAGTTATAAATGACAGCTATCGTCCAAAAATATACTGAAGTAAGGCTGCCAAGAGGACTTGAAAGCGGGGCAGAATTGCAGGAAACCGATTTCAGGAGGCAGACTGGAATTGCATTGAAAGCATAGGAAAAGAGGCAGAACGTCCACAATGATGCACTTGGCCAAAAAGGGCGTATGCGTTTTTTCCTGAATATATTCAGGAAAAAACGCATACGCCCTTTTTGGCCAACCAAGCAAGCTTGCAAAGGAAATCTGCACTACAATGAAGTCTCACTTCCCCCCGGTCAAAAGGGCCATCTGAAAAAAGTGTAAAATCCAGAAAGGCAGGACAGGCCATGGAGAACTGGGAGCCTTGTTATGCTGATGGGCGGGATGTAAATTGCCAACAGACACTCGGGAGAAGTGTATGGTGTTTCCTGAAACATCTAAAAAACAAAGCAACAGAGCCTAGGGCACTTCCACTTATGGTCCTATAGCTTAGGGAAATTAAAATCAAAAAGACACAGCCACCCCAAAGTTTGGGACGCCTCTGTTTACAAGAACCTCGTTTACCGTACAAGTTCAACATCGCAGAAAGTGAAAAATGGATAAAGAAGTTGTGGTATTTACTTACAAAGCAATATCACTCAGCAATGAAATCTATGTCATCAGGCCCTTAGCAGCACAATGAGTGGATTCAGGTATGATGATTCTAACTGAAATAAGTCACACAGAAAAAGAAACATCATAAGATATCAGTAATACACGGAATGTAAACTTGGCTACACAGGAACTGAATTACAGAACAGAACAGGGTCTCAAATTTAGAAAACCAACTTATGCTTGCTTAAGGGGAAAGGTGAGTTGGGGTGCTGCATAAAACCAGAGATTGAAATGAGCACAGATAAAGTTCCTTAAGCCAAATATGGAATAGACAAGAGCTACTCCTTGCTCAACGAAATGGACTCAACACCGCATATTAAATGCCTAAGAATGTACCTGACTAGTAAGTATCTTAAAACCTATGGATTGCTATGTCTCCGAAAGAGAATCAAGCATGTGTACAGGGGCATAAACGCAGCAGTGATAGGATTGGAGAGGTTCGGTGAGCAAATGAAGACCCTTTGAAGTCATATTGCATGGTACCCATTCCACGGGTTTCAACTACCCAGGTTTAAGGTATTCTTCCTTCAGCTAAAACATGCATGTGGAACCTAGAGTATGATCAACCATGTGATCGGGAGACGTGTTCAAATATGTCTCAGTTTTCGTACCCTGGTACTCGGGTGCAACATTCCAGACGCTTTACTAACACCCTCCCGACTTGGAGAGTCAGTCCCTTTAACCTCCTGTTTGGCCCAGTTTGCAATTTCTGCGGAAGATGAACAGGAATAGCGAGAACCAATGAGAGACTAGCTGGAAGGTGTCTGGACGGGCAAATTTAACTCTCATTTCCCACCAGGAAGAGGAATTAACCAAAGGCTCAGCGTGCCGTGCCGGAACCAGATTAGGGCCTGAAGCCATCCTGCGGTGTTGCGGCCAGCTCAAAAGAAAGCGAGTTGAAGAAAGGAGCTCAGGGGCACTGTAATTCACAAACCTGCAGAGTTATAAATGACAGCTATCGTCCAAAAATATACTGAAGTAAGGCTGCCAAGAGGACTTGAAAGCGGGGCAGAATTGCAGGAAACCGATTTCAGGAGGCAGACTGGAATTGCATTGAAAGCATAGGAAAAGAGGCAGAACGTCCACAATGATGCACTTGGCCAAAAAGGGCGTATGCGTTTTTTCCTGAATATATTCAGGAAAAAACGCATACGCCCTTTTTGGCCAACCAAGCAAGCTTGCAAAGGAAATCTGCACTACAATGAAGTCTCACTTCCCCCCGGTCAAAAGGGCCATCTGAAAAAAGTGTAAAATCCAGAAAGGCAGGACAGGCCATGGAGAACTGGGAGCCTTGTTATGCTGATGGGCGGGATGTAAATTGCCAACAGACACTCGGGAGAAGTGTATGGTGTTTCCTGAAACATCTAAAAAACAAAGCAACAGAGCCTAGGGCACTTCCACTTATGGTCCTATAGCTTAGGGAAATTAAAATCAAAAAGACACAGCCACCCCAAAGTTTGGGACGCCTCTGTTTACAAGAACCTCGTTTACCGTACAAGTTCAACATCGCAGAAAGTGAAAAATGGATAAAGAAGTTGTGGTATTTACTTACAAAGCAATATCACTCAGCAATGAAATCTATGTCATCAGGCCCTTAGCAGCACAATGAGTGGATTCAGGTATGATGATTCTAACTGAAATAAGTCACACAGAAAAAGAACCATCATAAGATATCAGTAATACACGGAATGTAAACTTGGCTACACAGGACCTGAATTACAGAACAGAACAGGGTCTCAAATTTAGAAAACCAACTTATGCTTGCTTAAGGGGAAAGGTGAGTTGGGGTGCTGCATAAAACCAGAGATTGAAATGAGCACAGATAAAGTTCCTTAAGCCAAATATGGAATAGACAAGAGCTACTGCTTGCTCAACGAAATGGACTCAACACCGCATATTAAATGCCTAAGAATGTACCTGACTAGTAAGTATCTTAAAACCTATGGATTGCTATGTCTCCGAAAGAGAATCAAGCATGTGTACAGGGGCATAAACGCAGCAGTGATAGGATTGGAGAGGTTCGGTGAGCAAATGAAGACCCTTTGAAGTCATATTGCATGGTACCCATTCCACGGGTTTCAACTACCCAGGTTTAAGGTATTCTTCCTTCAGCTAAAACATGCATGTGGAACCTAGAGTATGATCAACCATGTGATCGGGAGACGTGTTCAAATATGTCTCAGTTTTCGTACCCTGGTACTCGGGTGCAACATTCCAGACGCTTTACTAACACCCTCCCGACTTGGAGAGTCAGTCCCTTTAACCTCCTGTTTGGCCCAGTTTGCAATTTCTGCGGAAGATGAACAGGAATAGCGAGAACCAATGAGAGACTAGCTGGAAGGTGTCTGGACGGGCAAATTTAACTCTCATTTCCCACCAGGAAGAGGAATTAACCAAAGGCTCAGCGTGCCGTGCCGGAACCAGATTAGGGCCTGAAGCCATCCTGCGGTGTTGCGGCCAGCTCAAAAGAAAGCGAGTTGAAGAAAGGAGCTCAGGGGCACTGTAATTCACAAACCTGCAGAGTTATAAATGACAGCTATCGTCCAAAAATATACTGAAGTAAGGCTGCCAAGAGGACTTGAAAGCGGGGCAGAATTGCAGGAAACCGATTTCAGGAGGCAGACTGGAATTGCATTGAAAGCATAGGAAAAGAGGCAGAACGTCCACAATGATGCACTTGGCCAAAAAGGGCGTATGCGTTTTTTCCTGAATATATTCAGGAGAAAACGCATACGCCCTTTTTGGCCAACCAAGCAAGCTTGCAAAGGAAATCTGCACTACAATGAAGTCTCACTTCCCCCCGGTCAAAAGGGCCATCTGAAAAAAGTGTAAAATCCAGAAAGGCAGGACAGGCCATGGAGAACTGGGAGCCTTGTTATGCTGATGGGCGGGATGTAAATTGCCAACAGACACTCGGGAGAAGTGTATGGTGTTTCCTGAAACATCTAAAAAACAAAGCAACAGAGCCTAGGGCACTTCCACTTATGGTCCTATAGCTTAGGGAAATTAAAATCAAAAAGACACAGCCACCCCAAAGTTTGGGACGCCTCTGTTTACAAGAACCTCATTTACAGTACAAGTTCAACATCGCAGAAAGTGAAAAATGGATAAAGAAGTTGTGGTATTTACTTACAAAGCAATATCACTCAGCAATGAAATCTATGTCATCAGGCCCTTAGCAGCACAATGAGTGGATTCAGGTATGATGATTCTAACTGAAATAAGTCACACAGAAAAAGAACCATCATAAGATATCAGTAATACACGGAATGTAAACTTGGCTACACAGGAACTGAATTACAGAACAGAACAGGGTCTCAAATTTAGAAAACCAACTTATGCTTGCTTAAGGGGAAAGGTGAGTTGGGGTGCTGCATAAAACCAGAGATTGAAATGAACACAGATAAAGTTCCTTAAGCCAAATATGGAATAGACAAGAGCTACTCCTTGCTCAACGAAATGGACTCAACACCGCATATTAAATGCCTAAGAATGTACCTGACTAGTAAGTATCTTAAAACCTATGGATTGCTATGTCTCCGAAAGAGAATCAAGCATGTGTACAGGGGCATAAACGCAGCAGTGATAGGATTGGAGAGGTTCGGTGAGCAAATGAAGACCCTTTGAAGTCATATTGCATGGTACCCATTCCACGGGTTTCAACTACCCAGGTTTAAGGTATTCTTCCTTCAGCTAAAACATGCATGTGGAACCTAGAGTCTGATCAACCATGTGATCGGGAGACGTGTTCAAATATGTCTCAGTTTTCGTACCCTGGTACTCGGGTGCAACATTCCAGACGCTTTACTAACACCCTCCCGACTTGGAGAGTCAGTCCCTTTAACCTCCTGTTTGGCCCAGTTTGCAATTTCTGCGGAAGATGAACAGGAATAGCGAGAACCAATGAGAGACTAGCTGGAAGGTGTCTGGACGGGCAAATTTAACTCTCATTTCCCACCAGGAAGAGGAATTAACCAAAGGCTCAGCGTGCCGTGCCGGAACCAGATTAGGGCCTGAAGCCATCCTGCGGTGTTGCGGCCAGCTCAAAAGAAAGCGAGTTGAAGAAAGGAGCTCAGGGGCACTGTAATTCACAAACCTGCAGAGTTATAAATGACAGCTATCGTCCAAAAATATACTGAAGTAAGGCTGCCAAGAGGACTTGAAAGCGGGGCAGAATTGCAGGAAACCGATTTCAGGAGGCAGACTGGAATTGCATTGAAAGCATAGGAAAAGAGGCAGAACGTCCACAATGATGCACTTGGCCAAAAAGGGCGTATGCGTTTTTTCCTGAATATATTCAGGAAAAAACGCATACGCCCTTTTTGGCCAACCAAGCAAGCTTGCAAAGGAAATCTGCACTACAATGAAGTCTCACTTCCCCCCGGTCAAAAGGGCCATCTGAAAAAAGTGTAAAATCCAGAAAGGCAGGACAGGCCATGGAGAACTGGGAGCCTTGTTATGCTGATGGGCGGGATGTAAATTGCCAACAGACACTCGGGAGAAGTGTATGGTGTTTCCTGAAACATCTAAAAAACAAAGCAACAGAGCCTAGGGCACTTCCACTTATGGTCCTATAGCTTAGGGAAATTAAAATCAAAAAGACACAGCCACCCCAAAGTTTGGGACGCCTCTGTTTACAAGAACCTCATTTACAGTACAAGTTCAACATCGCAGAAAGTGAAAAATGGATAAAGAAGTTGTGGTATTTACTTACAAAGCAATATCACTCAGCAATGAAATCTATGTCATCAGGCCCTTAGCAGCACAATGAGTGGATTCAGGTATGATGATTCTAACTGAAATAAGTCACACAGAAAAAGAACCATCATAAGATATCAGTAATACACGGAATGTAAACTTGGCTACACAGGAACTGAATTACAGAACAGAACAGGGTCTCAAATTTAGAAAACCAACTTATGCTTGCTTAAGGGGAAAGGTGAGTTGGGGTGCTGCATAAAACCAGAGATTGAAATGAACACAGATAAAGTTCCTTAAGCCAAATATGGAATAGACAAGAGCTACTCCTTGCTCAACGAAATGGACTCAACACCGCATATTAAATGCCTAAGAATGTACCTGACTAGTAAGTATCTTAAAACCTATGGATTGCTATGTCTCCGAAAGAGAATCAAGCATGTGTACAGGGGCATAAACGCAGCAGTGATAGGATTGGAGAGGTTCGGTGAGCAAATGAAGACCCTTTGAAGTCATATTGCATGGTACCCATTCCACGGGTTTCAACTACCCAGGTTTAAGGTATTCTTCCTTCAGCTAAAACATGCATGTGGAACCTAGAGTCTGATCAACCATGTGATCGGGAGACGTGTTCAAATATGTCTCAGTTTTCGTACCCTGGTACTCGGGTGCAACATTCCAGACGCTTTACTAACACCCTCCCGACTTGGAGAGTCAGTCCCTTTAACCTCCTGTTTGGCCCAGTTTGCAATTTCTGCGGAAGATGAACAGGAATAGCGAGAACCAATGAGAGACTAGCTGGAAGGTGTCTGGACGGGCAAATTTAACTCTCATTTCCCACCAGGAAGAGGAATTAACCAAAGGCTCAGCGTGCCGTGCCGGAACCAGATTAGGGCCTGAAGCCATCCTGCGGTGTTGCGGCCAGCTCAAAAGAAAGCGAGTTGAAGAAAGGAGCTCAGGGGCACTGTAATTCACAAACCTGCAGAGTTATAAATGACAGCTATCGTCCAAAAATATACTGAAGTAAGGCTGCCAAGAGGACTTGAAAGCGGGGCAGAATTGCAGGAAACCGATTTCAGGAGGCAGACTGGAATTGCATTGAAAGCATAGGAAAAGAGGCAGAACGTCCACAATGATGCACTTGGCCAAAAAGGGCGTATGCGTTTTTTCCTGAATATATTCAGGAAAAAACGCATACGCCCTTTTTGGCCAACCAAGCAAGCTTGCAAAGGAAATCTGCACTACAATGAAGTCTCACTTCCCCCCGGTCAAAAGGGCCATCTGAAAAAAGTGTAAAATCCAGAAAGGCAGGACAGGCCATGGAGAACTGGGAGCCTTGTTATGCTGATGGGCGGGATGTAAATTGCCAACAGACACTCGGGAGAAGTGTATGGTGTTTCCTGAAACATCTAAAAAACAAAGCAACAGAGCCTAGGGCACTTCCACTTATGGTCCTATAGCTTAGGGAAATTAAAATCAAAAAGACACAGCCACCCCAAAGTTTGGGACGCCTCTGTTTACAAGAACCTCATTTACAGTACAAGTTCAACATCGCAGAAAGTGAAAAATGGATAAAGAAGTTGTGGTATTTACTTACAAAGCAATATCACTCAGCAATGAAATCTATGTCATCAGGCCCTTAGCAGCACAATGAGTGGATTCAGGTATGATGATTCTAACTGAAATAAGTCACACAGAAAAAGAACCATCATAAGATATCAGTAATACACGGAATGTAAACTTGGCTACACAGGAACTGAATTACAGAACAGAACAGGGTCTCAAATTTAGAAAACCAACTTATGCTTGCTTAAGGGGAAAGGTGAGTTGGGGTGCTGCATAAAACCAGAGATTGAAATGAACACAGATAAAGTTCCTTAAGCCAAATATGGAATAGACAAGAGCTACTCCTTGCTCAACGAAATGGACTCAACACCGCATATTAAATGCCTAAGAATGTACCTGACTAGTAAGTATCTTAAAACCTATGGATTGCTATGTCTCCGAAAGAGAATCAAGCATGTGTACAGGGGCATAAACGCAGCAGTGATAGGATTGGAGAGGTTCGGTGAGCAAATGAAGACCCTTTGAAATCATATTGCATGGTACCCATTCCACGGGTTTCAACTACCCAGGTTTAAGGTACTCTTCCTTCAGCTAAAACATGCATGTGGAACCTAGAGTCTGATCAACCATGTGATCGGGAGACGTGTTCAAATATGTCTCAGTTTTCGTACCCTGGTACTCGGGTGCAACATTCCAGACGCTTTACTAACACCCTCCCGACTTGGAGAGTCAGTCCCTTTAACCTCCTGTTTGGCCCAGTTTGCAATTTCTGCGGAAGATGAACAGGAATAGCGAGAACCAATGAGAGACTAGCTGGAAGGTGTCTGGACGGGCAAATTTAACTCTCATTTCCCACCAGGAAGAGGAATTAACCAAAGGCTCAGCGTGCCGTGCCGGAACCAGATTAGGGCCTGAAGCCATCCTGCGGTGTTGCGGCCAGCTCAAAAGAAAGCGAGTTGAAGAAAGGAGCTCAGGGGCACTGTAATTCACAAACCTGCAGAGTTATAAATGACAGCTATCGTCCAAAAATATACTGAAGTAAGGCTGCCAAGAGGACTTGAAAGCGGGGCAGAATTGCAGGAAACCGATTTCAGGAGGCAGACTGGAATTGCATTGAAAGCATAGGAAAAGAGGCAGAACGTCCACAATGATGCACTTGGCCAAAAAGGGCGTATGCGTTTTTTCCTGAATATATTCAGGAAAAAACGCATACGCCCTTTTTGGCCAACCAAGCAAGCTTGCAAAGGAAATCTGCACTACAATGAAGTCTCACTTCCCCCCGGTCAAAAGGGCCATCTGAAAAAAGTGTAAAATCCAGAAAGGCAGGACAGGCCATGGAGAACTGGGAGCCTTGTTATGCTGATGGGCGGGATGTAAATTGCCAACAGACACTCGGGAGAAGTGTATGGTGTTTCCTGAAACATCTAAAAAACAAAGCAACAGAGCCTAGGGCACTTCCACTTATGGTCCTATAGCTTAGGGAAATTAAAATCAAAAAGACACAGCCACCCCAAAGTTTGGGACGCCTCTGTTTACAAGAACCTCGTTTACAGTACAAGTTCAACATCGCAGAAAGTGAAAAATGGATAAAGAAGTTGTGGTATTTACTTACAAAGCAATATCACTCAGCAATGAAATCTATGTCATCAGGCCCTTAGCAGCACAATGAGTGGATTCAGGTATGATGATTCTAACTGAAATAAGTCACACAGAAAAAGAAACATCATAAGATATCAGTAATACACGGAATGTAAACTTGGCTACACAGGAACTGAATTACAGAACAGAACAGGGTCTCAAATTTAGAAAACCAACTTATGCTTGCTTAAGGGGAAAGGTGAGTTGGGGTGCTGCATAAAACCAGAGATTGAAATGAGCACAGATAAAGTTCCTTAAGCCAAATATGGAATAGACAAGAGCTACTCCTTGCTCAACGAAATGGACTCAACACCGCATATTAAATGCCTAAGAATGTACCTGACTAGTAAGTATCTTAAAACCTATGGATTGCTATGTCTCCGAAAGAGAATCAAGCATGTGTACAGGGGCATAAACGCAGCAGTGATAGGATTGGAGAGGTTCGGTGAGCAAATGAAGACCCTTTGAAGTCATATTGCATGGTACCCATTCCACGGGTTTCAACTACCCAGGTTTAAGGTATTCTTCCTTCAGCTAAAACATGCATGTGGAACCTAGAGTATGATCAACCATGTGATCGGGAGACGTGTTCAAATATGTCTCAGTTTTCGTACCCTGGTACTCGGGTGCAACATTCCAGACGCTTTACTAACACCCTCCCGACTTGGAGAGTCAGTCCCTTTAACCTCCTGTTTGGCCCAGTTTGCAATTTCTGCGGAAGATGAACAGGAATAGCGAGAACCAATGAGAGACTAGCTGGAGGTTTCTGGACGGGCAAATTTAACTCTCATTTCCCACCAGGAAGAGGAATTAACCAAAGGCTCAGCGTGCCGTGCCGGAACCAGATTAGGGCCTGAAGCCATCCTGCGGTGTTGCGGCCAGCTCAAAAGAAAGCGAGTTGAAGAAAGGAGCTCAGGGGCACTGTAATTCACAAACCTGCAGAGTTATAAATGACAGCTATCGTCCAAAAATATACTGAAGTAAGGCTGCCAAGAGGACTTGAAAGCGGGGCAGAATTGCAGGAAACCGATTTCAGGAGGCAGACTGGAATTGCATTGAAAGCATAGGAAAAGAGGCAGAACGTCCACAATGATGCACTTGGCCAAAAAGGGCGTATGCGTTTTTTCCTGAATATATTCAGGAAAAAACGCATACGCCCTTTTTGGCCAACCAAGCAAGCTTGCAAAGGAAATCTGCACTACAATGAAGTCTCACTTCCCCCCGGTCAAAAGGGCCATCTGAAAAAAGTGTAAAATCCAGAAAGACAGGACAGGCCATGGAGAACTGGGAGCCTTGTTATGCTGATGGGCGGGATGTAAATTGCCAACAGACACTCGGGAGAAGTGTATGGTGTTTCCTGAAACATCTAAAAAACAAAGCAACAGAGCCTAGGGCACTTCCACTTATGGTCCTATAGCTTAGGGAAATTAAAATCAAAAAGACACAGCCACCCCAAAGTTTGGGACGCCTCTGTTTACAAGAACCTCGTTTACAGTACAAGTTCAACATCGCAGAAAGTGAAAAATGGATAAAGAAGTTGTGGTATTTACTTACAAAGCAATATCACTCAGCAATGAAATCTATGTCATCAGGCCCTTAGCAGCACAATGAGTGGATTCAGGTATGATGATTCTAACTGAAATAAGTCACACAGAAAAAGAACCATCATAAGATATCAGTAATACACGGAATGTAAACTTGGCTACACAGGAACTGAATTACAGAACAGAACAGGGTCTCAAATTTAGAAAACCAACTTATGCTTGCTTAAGGGTAAAGGTGAGTTGGGGTGCTGCATAAAACCAGAGATTGAAATGAGCACAGATAAAGTTCCTTAAGCCAAATATGGAATAGACAAGAGCTACTCCTTGCTCAACGAAATGGACTCAACACCGCATATTAAATGCCTAAGAATGTACCTGACTAGTAAGTATCTTAAAACCTATGGATTGCTATGTCTCCGAAAGAGAATCAAGCATGTGTACAGGGGCATAAACGCAGCAGTGATAGGATTGGAGAGGTTCGGTGAGCAAATGAAGACCCTTTGAAGTCATATTGCATGGTACCCATTCCACGGGTTTCAACTACCCAGGTTTAAGGTATTCTTCCTTCAGCTAAAACATGCATGTGGAACCTAGAGTATGATCAACCATGTGATCGGGAGACGTGTTCAAATATGTCTCAGTTTTCGTACCCTGGTACTCGGGTGCAACATTCCAGACGCTTTACTAACACCCTCCCGACTTGGAGAGTCAGTCCCTTTAACCTCCTGTTTGGCCCAGTTTGCAATTTCTGCGGAAGATGAACAGGAATAGCGAGAACCAATGAGAGACTAGCTGGAGGTGTCTGGACGGGCAAATTTAACTCTCATTTCCCACCAGGAAGAGGAATTAACCAAAGGCTCAGCGTGCCGTGCCGGAACCAGATTAGGGCCTGAAGCCATCCTGCGGTGTTGCGGCCAGCTCAAAAGAAAGCGAGTTGAAGAAAGGAGCTCAGGGGCACTGTAATTCACAAACCTGCAGAGTTATAAATGACAGCTATCGTCCAAAAATATACTGAAGTAAGGCTGCCAAGAGGACTTGAAAGCGGGGCAGAATTGCAGGAAACCGATTTCAGGAGGCAGACTGGAATTGCATTGAAAGCATAGGAAAAGAGGCAGAACGTCCACAATGATGCACTTGGCCAAAAAGGGCGTATGCATTTTTTCCTGAATATATTCAGGAAAAAACGCATACGCCCTTTTTGGCCAACCAAGCAAGCTTGCAAAGGAAATCTACACTACAATGAAGTCTCACTTCCCCCCGGTCAAAAGGGCCATCTGAAAAAAGTGTAAAATCCAGAAAGGCAGGACAGGCCATGGAGAACTGGGAGCCTTGTTATGCTGATGGGCGGGATGTAAATTGCCAACAGACACTCGGGAGAAGTGTATGGTGTTTCCTGAAACATCTAAAAAACAAAGCAACAGAGCCTAGGGCACTTCCACTTATGGTCCTATAGCTTAGGGAAATTAAAATCAAAAAGACACAGCCACCCCAAAGTTTGGGACGCCTCTGTTTACAAGAACCTCGTTTACCGTACCAGTTTAACATCGCAGAAAGTGAAAAATGGATAAAGAAGTTGTGGTATTTACTTACAAAGCAATATCACTCAGCAATGAAATCTATGTCATCAGGCCCTTAGCAGCACAATGAGTGGATTCAGGTATGATGATTCTAACTGAAATAAGTCACACAGAAAAAGAAACATCATAAGATATCAGTAATACACGGAATGTAAACTTGGCTACACAGGAACTGAATTACAGAACAGAACAGGGTCTCAAATTTAGAAAACCAACTTATGCTTGCTTAAGGGGAAAGGTGAGTTGGGGTGCTGCATAAAACCAGAGATTGAAATGAGCACAGATAAAGTTCCTTAAGCCAAATATGGAATAGACAAGAGCTACTCCTTGCTCAACGAAATGGACTCAACACCGCATATTAAATGCCTAAGAATGTACCTGACTAGTAAGTATCTTAAAACCTATGGATTGCTATGTCTCCGAAAGAGAATCAAGCATGTGTACAGGGGCATAAACGCAGCAGTGATAGGATTGGAGAGGTTCGGTGAGCAAATGAAGACCCTCTGAAGTCATATTGCATGGTACCCATTCCACGGGTTTCAACTACCCAGGTTTAAGGTATTCTTCCTTCAGCTAAAACATGCATGTGGAACCTAGAGTATGATCAACCACGTGATCGGGAGACGTGTTCAAATATGTCTCAGTTTTCGTACCCTGGTACTCGGGTGCAACATTCCAGACGCTTTACTAACACCCTCCCGACTTGGAGAGTCAGTCCCTTTAACCTCCTGTTTGGCCCAGTTTGCAATTTCTGCGGAAGATGAACAGGAATAGCGAGAACCAATGAGAGACTAGCTGGAGGTGTCTGGACGGGCAAATTTAACTCTCATTTCCCACCAGGAAGAGGAATTAACCAAAGGCTCAGCGTGCCGTGCCGGAACCAGATTAGGGCCTGAAGCCATCCTGCGGTGTTGCGGCCAGCTCAAAAGAAAGCGAGTTGAAGAAAGGAGCTCAGGGGCACTGTAATTCACAAACCTGCAGAGTTATAAATGACAGCTATCGTCCAAAAATATACTGAAGTAAGGCTGCCAAGAGGACTTGAAAGCGGGGCAGAATTGCAGGAAACCGATTTCAGGAGGTAGACTGGAATTGCATTGAAAGCATAGGAAAAGAGGCAGAACGTCCACAATGATGCACTTGGCCAAAAAGGGCGTATGCGTTTTTTCCTGAATATATTCAGGAAAAAACGCATACGCCCTTTTTGGCCAACCAAGCAAGCTTGCAAAGGAAATCTACACTACAATGAAGTCTCACTTCCCCCCGGTCAAAAGGGCCATCTGAAAAAAGTGTAAAATCCAGAAAGGCAGGACAGGCCATGGAGAACTGGGAGCCTTGTTATGCTGATGGGCGGGATGTAAATTGCCAACAGACACTCGGGAGAAGTGTATGGTGTTTCCTGAAACATCTAAAAAACAAAGCAACAGAGCCTAGGGCACTTCCACTTATGGTCCTATAGCTTAGGGAAATTAAAATCAAAAAGACACAGCCACCCCAAAGTTTGGGACGCCTCTGTTTACAAGAACCTCGTTTACAGTACAAGTTCAACATCGCAGAAAGTGAAAAATGGATAAAGAAGTTGTGGTATTTACTTACAAAGCAATATCACTCAGCAATGAAATCTATGTCATCAGGCCCTTAGCAGCACAATGAGTGGATTCAGGTATGATGATTCTAACTGAAATAAGTCACACAGAAAAAGAAACATCATAAGATATCAGTAATACACGGAATGTAAACTTGGCTACACAGGAACTGAATTACAGAACAGAACAGGGTCTCAAATTTAGAAAACCAACTTATGCTTGCTTAAGGGGAAAGGTGAGTTGGGGTGCTGCATAAAACCAGAGATTGAAATGAGCACAGATAAAGTTCCTTAAGCCAAATATGGAATAGACAAGAGCTACTCCTTGCTCAACGAAATGGACTCAACACCGCATATTAAATGCCTAAGAATGTACCTGACTAGTAAGTATCTTAAAACCTATGGATTGCTATGTCTCCGAAAGAGAATCAAGCATGTGTACAGGGGCATAAACGCAGCAGTGATAGGATTGGAGAGGTTCGGTGAGCAAATGAAGACCCTTTGAAGTCATATTGCATGGTACCCATTCCACGGGTTTCAACTACCCAGGTTTAAGGTATTCTTCCTTCAGCTAAAACATGCATGTGGAACCTAGATTATGATCAACCATGTGATCGGGAGACGTGTTCAAATATGTCTCAGTTTTCGTACCCTGGTACTCGGGTGCAACATTCCAGACACTTTACTAACACTCTCCCGACTTGGAGAGTCAGTCCCTTTAACCTCCTGTTTGGCCCAGTTTGCAATTTCTGCGGAAGATGAACAGGAATAGCGAGAACCAATGAGAGACTAGCTGGAGGTGTCTGGACGGGCAAATTTAACTCTCATTTCCCACCAGGAAGAGGAATTAACCAAAGGCTCAGCGTGCCGTGCCGGAACCAGATTAGGGCCTGAAGCCATCCTGCGGTGTTGCGGCCAGCTCAAAAGAAAGCGAGTTGAAGAAAGGAGCTCAGGGGCACTGTAATTCACAAACCTGCAGAGTTATAAATGACAGCTATCGTCCAAAAATATACTGAAGTAAGGCTGCCAAGAGGACTTGAAAGCGGGGCAGAATTGCAGGAAACCGATTTCAGGAGGCAGACTGGAATTGCATTGAAAGCATAGGAAAAGAGGCAGAACGTCCACAATGATGCACTTGGCCAAAAAGGGCGTATGCGTTTTTTCCTGAATATATTCAGGAAAAAACGCATACGCCCTTTTTGGCCAACCAAGCAAGCTTGCAAAGGAAATCTGCACTACAATGAAGTCTCACTTCCCCCCGGTCAAAAGGGCCATCTGAAAAAAGTGTAAAATCCAGAAAGACAGGACAGGCCATGGAGAACTGGGAGCCTTGTTATGCTGATGGGCGGGATGTAAATTGCCAACAGACACTCGGGAGAAGTGTATGGTGTTTCCTGAAACATCTAAAAAACAAAGCAACAGAGCCTAGGGCACTTCCACTTATGGTCCTATAGCTTAGGGAAATTAAAATCAAAAAGACACAGCCACCCCAAAGTTTGGGACGCCTCTGTTTACAAGAACCTCGTTTACAGTACAAGTTCAACATCGCAGAAAGTGAAAAATGGATAAAGAAGTTGTGGTATTTACTTACAAAGCAATATCACTCAGCAATGAAATCTATGTCATCAGGCCCTTAGCAGCACAATGAGTGGATTCAGGTATGATGATTCTAACTGAAATAAGTCACACAGAAAAAGAACCATCATAAGATATCAGTAATACACGGAATGTAAACTTGGCTACACAGGAACTGAATTACAGAACAGAACAGGGTCTCAAATTTAGAAAACCAACTTATGCTTGCTTAAGGGTAAAGGTGAGTTGGGGTGCTGCATAAAACCAGAGATTGAAATGAGCACAGATAAAGTTCCTTAAGCCAAATATGGAATAGACAAGAGCTACTCCTTGCTCAACGAAATGGACTCAACACCGCATATTAAATGCCTAAGAATGTACCTGACTAGTAAGTATCTTAAAACCTATGGATTGCTATGTCTCCGAAAGAGAATCAAGCATGTGTACAGGGGCATAAACGCAGCAGTGATAGGATTGGAGAGGTTCGGTGAGCAAATGAAGACCCTTTGAAGTCATATTGCATGGTACCCATTCCACGGGTTTCAACTACCCAGGTTTAAGGTATTCTTCCTTCAGCTAAAACATGCATGTGGAACCTAGAGTATGATCAACCATGTGATCGGGAGACGTGTTCAAATATGTCTCAGTTTTCGTACCCTGGTACTCGGGTGCAACATTCCAGACGCTTTACTAACACCCTCCCGACTTGGAGAGTCAGTCCCTTTAACCTCCTGTTTGGCCCAGTTTGCAATTTCTGCGGAAGATGAACAGGAATAGCGAGAACCAATGAGAGACTAGCTGGAGGTGTCTGGACGGGCAAATTTAACTCTCATTTCCCACCAGGAAGAGGAATTAACCAAAGGCTCAGCGTGCCGTGCCGGAACCAGATTAGGGCCTGAAGCCATCCTGCGGTGTTGCGGCCAGCTCAAAAGAAAGCGAGTTGAAGAAAGGAGCTCAGGGGCACTGTAATTCACAAACCTGCAGAGTTATAAATGACAGCTATCGTCCAAAAATATACTGAAGTAAGGCTGCCAAGAGGACTTGAAAGCGGGGCAGAATTGCAGGAAACCGATTTCAGGAGGCAGACTGGAATTGCATTGAAAGCATAGGAAAAGAGGCAGAACGTCCACAATGATGCACTTGGCCAAAAAGGGCGTATGCATTTTTTCCTGAATATATTCAGGAAAAAACGCATACGCCCTTTTTGGCCAACCAAGCAAGCTTGCAAAGGAAATCTACACTACAATGAAGTCTCACTTCCCCCCGGTCAAAAGGGCCATCTGAAAAAAGTGTAAAATCCAGAAAGGCAGGACAGGCCATGGAGAACTGGGAGCCTTGTTATGCTGATGGGCGGGATGTAAATTGCCAACAGACACTCGGGAGAAGTGTATGGTGTTTCCTGAAACATCTAAAAAACAAAGCAACAGAGCCTAGGGCACTTCCACTTATGGTCCTATAGCTTAGGGAAATTAAAATCAAAAAGACACAGCCACCCCAAAGTTTGGGACGCCTCTGTTTACAAGAACCTCGTTTACCGTACCAGTTTAACATCGCAGAAAGTGAAAAATGGATAAAGAAGTTGTGGTATTTACTTACAAAGCAATATCACTCAGCAATGAAATCTATGTCATCAGGCCCTTAGCAGCACAATGAGTGGATTCAGGTATGATGATTCTAACTGAAATAAGTCACACAGAAAAAGAAACATCATAAGATATCAGTAATACACGGAATGTAAACTTGGCTACACAGGAACTGAATTACAGAACAGAACAGGGTCTCAAATTTAGAAAACCAACTTATGCTTGCTTAAGGGGAAAGGTGAGTTGGGGTGCTGCATAAAACCAGAGATTGAAATGAGCACAGATAAAGTTCCTTAAGCCAAATATGGAATAGACAAGAGCTACTCCTTGCTCAACGAAATGGACTCAACACCGCATATTAAATGCCTAAGAATGTACCTGACTAGTAAGTATCTTAAAACCTATGGATTGCTATGTCTCCGAAAGAGAATCAAGCATGTGTACAGGGGCATAAACGCAGCAGTGATAGGATTGGAGAGGTTCGGTGAGCAAATGAAGACCCTTTGAAGTCATATTGCATGGTACCCATTCCACGGGTTTCAACTACCCAGGTTTAAGGTATTCTTCCTTCAGCTAAAACATGCATGTGGAACCTAGAGTATGATCAACCATGTGATCGGGAGACGTGTTCAAATATGTCTCAGTTTTCGTACCCTGGTACTCGGGTGCAACATTCCAGACGCTTTACTAACACCCTCCCGACTTGGAGAGTCAGTCCCTTTAACCTCCTGTTTGGCCCAGTTTGCAATTTCTGCGGAAGATGAACAGGAATAGCGAGAACCAATGAGAGACTAGCTGGAGGTGTCTGGACGGGCAAATTTAACTCTCATTTCCCACCAGGAAGAGGAATTAACCAAAGGCTCAGCGTGCCGTGCCGGAACCAGATTAGGGCCTGAAGCCATCCTGCGGTGTTGCGGCCAGCTCAAAAGAAAGCGAGTTGAAGAAAGGAGCTCAGGGGCACTGTAATTCACAAACCTGCAGAGTTATAAATGACAGCTATCGTCCAAAAATATACTGAAGTAAGGCTGCCAAGAGGACTTGAAAGCGGGGCAGAATTGCAGGAAACCGATTTCAGGAGGCAGACTGGAATTGCATTGAAAGCATAGGAAAAGAGGCAGAACGTCCACAATGATGCACTTGGCCAAAAAGGGCGTATGCGTTTTTTCCTGAATATATTCAGGAAAAAACGCATACGCCCTTTTTGGCCAACCAAGCAAGCTTGCAAAGGAAATCTGCACTACAATGAAGTCTCACTTCCCCCCGGTCAGAAGGGCCATCTGAAAAAAGTGTAAAATCCAGAAAGGCAGGACAGGCCATGGAGAACTGGGAGCCTTGTTATGCTGATGGGCGGGATGTAAATTGCCAACAGACACTCGGGAGAAGTGTATGGTGTTTCCTGAAACATCTACAAAACAAAGCAACAGAGCCTAGGGCACTTCCACTTATGGTCCTATAGCTTAGGGAAATTAAAATCAAAAAGACACAGCCACCCCAAAGTTTGGGACGCCTCTGTTTACAAGAACCTCGTTTACCGTACAAGTTCAACATCGCAGAAAGTGAAAAATGGATAAAGAAGTTGTGGTATTTACTTACAAAACAATATCACTCAGCAATGAAATCTATGTCATCAGGCCCTTAGCAGCACAATGAGTGGATTCAGGTATGATGATTCTAACTGAAATAAGTCACACAGAAAAAGAACCATCATAAGATATCAGTAATACACGGAATGTAAACTTGGCTACACAGGAACTGAATTACAGAACAGAACAGGGTCTCAAATTTAGAAAACCAACTTATGCTTGCTTAAGGGGAAAGGTGAGTTGGGGTGCTGCATAAAACCAGAGATTGAAATGAGCACAGATAAAGTTCCTTAAGCCAAATATGGAATAGACAAGAGCTACTCCTTGCTCAACGAAATGGACTCAACACCGCATATTAAATGCCTAAGAATGTACCTGACTAGTAAGTATCTTAAAACCTATGGATTGCTATGTCTCCGAAAGAGAATCAAGCATGTGTACAGGGGCATAAACGCAGCAGTGATAGGATTGGAGAGGTTCGGTGAGCAAATGAAGACCCTTTGAAGTCATATTGCATGGTACCCATTCCACGGGTTTCAACTACCCAGGTTTAAGGTATTCTTCCTTCAGCTAAAACATGCATGTGGAACCTAGAGTATGATCAACCATGTGATCGGGAGACGTGTTCAAATATGTCTCAGTTTTCGTACCCTGGTACTCGGGTGCAACATTCCAGACGCTTTACTAACACCCTCCCGACTTGGAGAGTCAGTCCCTTTAACCTCCTGTTTGGCCCAGTTTGCAATTTCTGCGGAAGATGAACAGGAATAGCGAGAACCAATGAGAGACTAGCTGGAAGGTGTCTGGACGGGCAAATTTAACTCTCATTTCCCACCAGGAAGAGGAATTAACCAAAGGCTCAGCGTGCCGTGCCGGAACCAGATTAGGGCCTGAAGCCATCCTGCGGTGTTGCGGCCAGCTCAAAAGAAAGCGAGTTGAAGAAAGGAGCTCAGGGGCACTGTAATTCACAAACCTGCAGAGTTATAAATGACAGCTATCGTCCAAAAATATACTGAAGTAAGGCTGCCAAGAGGACTTGAAAGCGGGGCAGAATTGCAGGAAACCGATTTCAGGAGGCAGACTGGAATTGCATTGAAAGCATAGGAAAAGAGGCAGAACGTCCACAATGATGCACTTGGCCAAAAAGGGCGTATGCGTTTTTTCCTGAATATATTCAGGAAAAAACGCATACGCCCTTTTTGGCCAACCAAGCAAGCTTGCAAAGGAAATCTGCACTACAATGAAGTCTCACTTCCCCCCGGTCAAAAGGGCCATCTGAAAAAAGTGTAAAATCCAGAAAGGCAGGACAGGCCATGGAGAACTGGGAGCCTTGTTATGCTGATGGGCGGGATGTAAATTGCCAACAGACACTCGGGAGAAGTGTATGGTGTTTCCTGAAACATCTAAAAAACAAAGCAACAGAGCCTAGGGCACTTCCACTTATGGTCCTATAGCTTAGGGAAATTAAAATCAAAAAGACACAGCCACCCCAAAGTTTGGGACGCCTCTGTTTACAAGAACCTCGTTTACCGTACAAGTTCAACATCGCAGAAAGTGAAAAATGGATAAAGAAGTTGTGGTATTTACTTACAAAGCAATATCACTCAGCAATGAAATCTATGTCATCAGGCCCTTAGCAGCACAATGAGTGGATTCAGGTATGATGATTCTAACTGAAATAAGTCACACAGAAAAAGAAACATCATAAGATATCAGTAATACACGGAATGTAAACTTGGCTACACAGGAACTGAATTACAGAACAGAACAGGGTCTCAAATTTAGAAAACCAACTTATGCTTGCTTAAGGGGAAAGGTGAGTTGGGGTGCTGCATAAAACCAGAGATTGAAATGAGCACAGATAAAGTTCCTTAAGCCAAATATGGAATAGACAAGAGCTACTCCTTGCTCAACGAAATGGACTCAACACCGCATATTAAATGCCTAAGAATGTACCTGACTATTAAGTATCTTAAAACCTATGGATTGCTATGTCTCCGAAAGAGAATCAAGCAAGTGTACAGGGGCATAAACGCAGCAGTGATAGGATTGGAGAGGTTCGGTGAGCAAATGAAGACCCTTTGAAGTCATATTGCATGGTACCCATTCCACGGGTTTCAACTACCCAGGTTTAAGGTATTCTTCCTTCAGCTAAAACATGCATGTGGAACCTAGAGTATGATCAACCATGTGATCGGGAGACGTGTTCAAATATGTCTCAGTTTTCGTACCCTGGTACTCGGGTGCAACATTCCAGACGCTTTACTAACACCCTCCCGACTTGGAGAGTCAGTCCCTTTAACCTCCTGTTTGGCCCAGTTTGCAATTTCTGCGGAAGATGAACAGGAATAGCGAGAACCAATGAGAGACTAGCTGGAAGGTGTCTGGACGGGCAAATTTAACTCTCATTTCCCACCAGGAAGAGGAATTAACCAAAGGCTCAGCGTGCCGTGCCGGAACCAGATTAGGGCCTGAAGCCATCCTGCGGTGTTGCGGCCAGCTCAAAAGAAAGCGAGTTGAAGAAAGGAGCTCAGGGGGACTGTAATTCACAAACCTGCAGAGTTATAAATGACAGCTATCGTCCAAAAATATACTGAAGTAAGGCTGCCAAGAGGACTTGAAAGCGGGGCAGAATTGCAGGAAACCGATTTCAGGAGGCAGACTGGAATTGCATTGAAAGCATAGGAAAAGAGGCAGAACGTCCACAATGATGCACTTGGCCAAAAAGGGCGTATGCGTTTTTTCCTGAATATATTCAGGAAAAAACGCATACGCCCTTTTTGGCCAACCAAGCAAGCTTGCAAAGGAAATCTGCACTACAATGAAGTCTCACTTCCCCCCGGTCAAAAGGGCCATCTGAAAAAAGTGTAAAATCCAGAAAGGCAGGACAGGCCATGGAGAACTGGGAGCCTTGTTATGCTGATGGGCGGGATGTAAATTGCCAACAGACACTCGGGAGAAGTGTATGGTGTTTCCTGAAACATCTAAAAAACAAAGCAACAGAGCCTAGGGCACTTCCACTTATGGTCCTATAGCTTAGGGAAATTAAAATCAAAAAGACACAGCCACCCCAAAGTTTGGGACGCCTCTGTTTACAAGAACCTCGTTTACCGTACAAGTTCAACATCGCAGAAAGTGAAAAATGGATAAAGAAGTTGTGGTATTTACTTACAAAGCAATATCACTCAGCAATGAAATCTATGTCATCAGGCCCTTAGCAGCACAATGAGTGGATTCAGGTATGATGATTCTAACTGAAATAAGTCACACAGAAAAAGAAACATCATAAGATATCAGTAATACACGGAATGTAAACTTGGCTACACAGGAACTGAATTACAGAACAGAACAGGGTCTCAAATTTAGAAAACCAACTTATGCTTGCTTAAGGGGAAAGGTGAGTTGGGGTGCTGCATAAAACCAGAGATTGAAATGAGCACAGATAAAGTTCCTTAAGCCAAATATGGAATAGACAAGAGCTACTCCTTGCTCAACGAAATGGACTCAACACCGCATATTAAATGCCTAAGAATGTACCTGACTAGTAAGTATCTTAAAACCTATGGATTGCTATGTCTCCGAAAGAGAATCAAGCATGTGTACAGGGGCATAAACGCAGCAGTGATAGGATTGGAGAGGTTCGGTGAGCAAATGAAGACCCTTTGAAGTCATATTGCATGGTACCCATTCCACGGGTTTCAACTACCCAGGTTTAAGGTATTCTTCCTTCAGCTAAAACATGCATGTGGAACCTAGAGTATGATCAACCATGTGATCGGGAGACGTGTTCAAATATGTCTCAGTTTTCGTACCCTGGTACTCGGGTGCAACATTCCAGACGCTTTACTAACACCCTCCCGACTTGGAGAGTCAGTCCCTTTAACCTCCTGTTTGGCCCAGTTTGCAATTTCTGCGGAAGATGAACAGGAATAGCGAGAACCAATGAGAGACTAGCTGGAGGTGTCTGGACGGGCAAATTTAACTCTCATTTCCCACCAGGAAGAGGAATTAACCAAAGGCTCAGCGTGCCGTGCCGGAACCAGATTAGGGCCTGAAGCCATCCTGCGGTGTTGCGGCCAGCTCAAAAGAAAGCGAGTTGAAGAAAGGAGCTCAGGGGCACTGTAATTCACAAACCTGCAGAGTTATAAATGACAGCTATCGTCCAAAAATATACTGAAGTAAGGCTGCCAAGAGGACTTGAAAGCGGGGCAGAATTGCAGGAAACCGATTTCAGGAGGCAGACTGGAATTGCATTGAAAGCATAGGAAAAGAGGCAGAACGTCCACAATGATGCACTTGGCCAAAAAGGGCGTATGCGTTTTTTCCTGAATATATTCAGGAAAAAACGCATACGCCCTTTTTGGCCAACCAAGCAAGCTTGCAAAGGAAATCTGCACTACAATGAAGTCTCACTTCCCCCCGGTCAAAAGGGCCATCTGAAAAAAGTGTAAAATCCAGAAAGGCAGGACAGGCCATGGAGAACTGGGAGCCTTGTTATGCTGATGGGCGGGATGTAAATTGCCAACAGACACTCGGGAGAAGTGTATGGTGTTTCCTGAAACATCTAAAAAACAAAGCAACAGAGCCTAGGGCACTTCCACTTATGGTCCTATAGCTTAGGGAAATTAAAATCAAAAAGACACAGCCACCCCAAAGTTTGGGACGCCTCTGTTTACAAGAACCTCGTTTACCGTACAAGTTCAACATCGCAGAAAGTGAAAAATGGATAAAGAAGTTGTGGTATTTACTTACAAAGCAATATCACTCAGCAATGAAATCTATGTCATCAGGCCCTTAGCAGCACAATGAGTGGATTCAGGTATGATGATTCTAACTGAAATAAGTCACACAGAAAAAGAAACATCATAAGATATCAGTAATACACGGAATGTAAACTTGGCTACACAGGAACTGAATTACAGAACAGAACAGGGTCTCAAATTTAGAAAACCAACTTATGCTTGCTTAAGGGGAAAGGTGAGTTGGGGTGCTGCATAAAACCAGAGATTGAAATGAGCACAGATAAAGTTCCTTAAGCCAAATATGGAATAGACAAGAGCTACTCCTTGCTCAACGAAATGGACTCAACACCGCATATTAAATGCCTAAGAATGTACCTGACTAGTAAGTATCTTAAAACCTATGGATTGCTATGTCTCCGAAAGAGAATCAAGCATGTGTACAGGGGCATAAACGCAGCAGTGATAGGATTGGAGAGGTTCGGTGAGCAAATGAAGACCCTTTGAAGTCATATTGCATGGTACCCATTCCACGGGTTTCAACTACCCAGGTTTAAGGTATTCTTCCTTCAGCTAAAACATGCATGTGGAACCTAGAGTATGATCAACCATGTGATCGGGAGACGTGTTCAAATATGTCTCAGTTTTCGTACCCTGGTACTCGGGTGCAACATTCCAGACGCTTTACTAACACCCTCCCGACTTGGAGAGTCAGTCCCTTTAACCTCCTGTTTGGCCCAGTTTGCAATTTCTGCGGAAGATGAACAGGAATAGCGAGAACCAATGAGAGACTAGCTGGAGGTGTCTGGACGGGCAAATTTAACTCTCATTTCCCACCAGGAAGAGGAATTAACCAAAGGCTCAGCGTGCCGTGCCGGAACCAGATTAGGGCCTGAAGCCATCCTGCGGTGTTGCGGCCAGCTCAAAAGAAAGCGAGTTGAAGAAAGGAGCTCAGGGGCACTGTAATTCACAAACCTGCAGAGTTATAAATGACAGCTATCGTCCAAAAATATACTGAAGTAAGGCTGCCAAGAGGACTTGAAAGCGGGGCAGAATTGCAGGAAACCGATTTCAGGAGGCAGACTGGAATTGCATTGAAAGCATAGGAAAAGAGGCAGAACGTCCACAATGATGCACTTGGCCAAAAAGGGCGTATGCGTTTTTTCCTGAATATATTCAGGAAAAAACGCATACGCCCTTTTTGGCCAACCAAGCAAGCTTGCAAAGGAAATCTGCACTACAATGAAGTCTCACTTCCCCCCGGTCAAAAGGGCCATCTGAAAAAAGTGTAAAATCCAGAAAGGCAGGACAGGCCATGGAGAACTGGGAGCCTTGTTATGCTGATGGGCGGGATGTAAATTGCCAACAGACACTCGGGAGAAGTGTATGGTGTTTCCTGAAACATCTAAAAAACAAAGCAACAGAGCCTAGGGCACTTCCACTTATGGTCCTATAGCTTAGGGAAATTAAAATCAAAAAGACACAGCCACCCCAAAGTTTGGGACGCCTCTGTTTACAAGAACCTCGTTTACCGTACAAGTTCAACATCGCAGAAAGTGAAAAATGGATAAAGAAGTTGTGGTATTTACTTACAAAGCAATATCACTCAGCAATGAAATCTATGTCATCAGGCCCTTAGCAGCACAATGAGTGGATTCAGGTATGATGATTCTAACTGAAATAAGTCACACAGAAAAAGAAACATCATAAGATATCAGTAATACACGGAATGTAAACTTGGCTACACAGGAACTGAATTACAGAACAGAACAGGGTCTCAAATTTAGAAAACCAACTTATGCTTGCTTAAGGGGAAAGGTGAGTTGGGGTGCTGCATAAAACCAGAGATTGAAATGAGCACAGATAAAGTTCCTTAAGCCAAATATGGAATAGACAAGAGCTACTCCTTGCTCAACGAAATGGACTCAACACCGCATATTAAATGCCTAAGAATGTACCTGACTAGTAAGTATCTTAAAACCTATGGATTGCTATGTCTCCGAAAGAGAATCAAGCATGTGTACAGGGGCATAAACGCAGCAGTGATAGGATTGGAGAGGTTCGGTGAGCAAATGAAGACCCTTTGAAGTCATATTGCATGGTACCCATTCCACGGGTTTCAACTACCCAGGTTTAAGGTATTCTTCCTTCAGCTAAAACATGCATGTGGAACCTAGAGTATGATCAACCATGTGATCGGGAGACGTGTTCAAATATGTCTCAGTTTTCGTACCCTGGTACTCGGGTGCAACATTCCAGACGCTTTACTAACACCCTCCCGACTTGGAGAGTCAGTCCCTTTAACCTCCTGTTTGGCCCAGTTTGCAATTTCTGCGGAAGATGAACAGGAATAGCGAGAACCAATGAGAGACTAGCTGGAGGTGTCTGGACGGGCAAATTTAACTCTCATTTCCCACCAGGAAGAGGAATTAACCAAAGGCTCAGCGTGCCGTGCCGGAACCAGATTAGGGCCTGAAGCCATCCTGCGGTGTTGCGGCCAGCTCAAAAGAAAGCGAGTTGAAGAAAGGAGCTCAGGGGCACTGTAATTCACAAACCTGCAGAGTTATAAATGACAGCTATCGTCCAAAAATATACTGAAGTAAGGCTGCCAAGAGGACTTGAAAGCGGGGCAGAATTGCAGGAAACCGATTTCAGGAGGCAGACTGGAATTGCATTGAAAGCATAGGAAAAGAGGCAGAACGTCCACAATGATGCACTTGGCCAAAAAGGGCGTATGCGTTTTTTCCTGAATATATTCAGGAAAAAACGCATACGCCCTTTTTGGCCAACCAAGCAAGCTTGCAAAGGAAATCTGCACTACAATGAAGTCTCACTTCCCCCCGGTCAAAAGGGCCATCTGAAAAAAGTGTAAAATCCAGAAAGGCAGGACAGGCCATGGAGAACTGGGAGCCTTGTTATGCTGATGGGCGGGATGTAAATTGCCAACAGACACTCGGGAGAAGTGTATGGTGTTTCCTGAAACATCTAAAAAACAAAGCAACAGAGCCTAGGGCACTTCCACTTATGGTCCTATAGCTTAGGGAAATTAAAATCAAAAAGACACAGCCACCCCAAAGTTTGGGACGCCTCTGTTTACAAGAACCTCGTTTACAGTACAAGTTCAACATCGCAGAAAGTGAAAAATGGATAAAGAAGTTGTGGTATTTACTTACAAAGCAATATCACTCAGCAATGAAATCTATGTCATCAGGCCCTTAGCAGCACAATGAGTGGATTCAGGTATGATGATTCTAACTGAAATAAGTCACACAGAAACAGAAACATCATAAGATATCAGTAATACACGGAATGTAAACTTGGCTACACAGGAACTGAATTACAGAACAGAACAGGGTCTCAAATTTAGAAAACCAACTTATGCTTGCTTAAGGGGAAAGGTGAGTTGGGGTGCTGCATAAAACCAGAGATTGAAATGAACACAGATAAAGTTCCTTAAGCCAAATATGGAATAGACAAGAGCTACTCCTTGCTCAACGAAATGGACTCAACACCGCATATTAAATGCCTAAGAATGTACCTGACTAGTAAGTATCTTAAAACCTATGGATTGCTATGTCTCCGAAAGAGAATCAAGCATGTGTACAGGGGCATAAACGCAGCAGTGATAGGATTGGAGAGGTTCGGTGAGCAAATGAAGACCCTTTGAAGTCATATTGCATGGTACCCATTCCACGGGTTTCAACTACCCAGGTTTAAGGTATTCTTCCTTCAGCTAAAACATGCATGTGGAACCTAGAGTATGATCAACCATGTGATCGGGAGACGTGTTCAAATATGTCTCAGTTTTCGTACCCTGGTACTCGGGTGCAACATTCCAGACGCTTTACTAACACCCTCCCGACTTGGAGAGTCAGTCCCTTTAACCTCCTGTTTGGCCCAGTTTGCAATTTCTGCGGAAGATGAACAGGAATAGCGAGAACCAATGAGAGACTAGCTGGAAGGTGTCTGGACGGGCAAATTTAACTCTCATTTCCCACCAGGAAGAGGAATTAACCAAAGGCTCAGCGTGCCGTGCCGGAACCAGATTAGGGCCTGAAGCCATCCTGCGGTGTTGCGGCCAGCTCAAAAGAAAGCGAGTTGAAGAAAGGAGCTCAGGGGCACTGTAATTCACAAACCTGCAGAGTTATAAATGACAGCTATCGTCCAAAAATATACTGAAGTAAGGCTGCCAAGAGGACTTGAAAGCGGGGCAGAATTGCAGGAAACCGATTTCAGGAGGCAGACTGGAATTGCATTGAAAGCATAGGAAAAGAGGCAGAACGTCCACAATGATGCACTTGGCCAAAAAGGGCGTATGCGTTTTTTCCTGAATATATTCAGGAAAAAACGCATACGCCCTTTTTGGCCAACCAAGCAAGCTTGCAAAGGAAATCTGCACTACAATGAAGTCTCACTTCCCCCCGGTCAAAAGGGCCATCTGAAAAAAGTGTAAAATCCAGAAAGGCAGGACAGGCCATGGAGAACTGGGAGCCTTGTTATGCTGATGGGCGGGATGTAAATTGCCAACAGACACTCGGGAGAAGTGTATGGTGTTTCCTGAAACATCTAAAAAACAAAGCAACAGAGCCTAGGGCACTTCCACTTATGGTCCTATAGCTTAGGGAAATTAAAATCAAAAAGACACAGCCACCCCAAAGTTTGGGACGCCTCTGTTTACAAGAACCTCGTTTACAGTACAAGTTCAACATCGCAGAAAGTGAAAAATGGATAAAGAAGTTGTGGTATTTACTTACAAAGCAATATCACTCAGCAATGAAATCTATGTCATCAGGCCCTTAGCAGCACAATGAGTGGATTCAGGTATGATGATTCTAACTGAAATAAGTCACACAGAAAAAGAAACATCATAAGATATCAGTAATACACGGAATGTAAACTTGGCTACACAGGAACTGAATTACAGAACAGAACAGGGTCTCAAATTTAGAAAACCAACTTATGCTTGCTTAAGGGGAAAGGTGAGTTGGGGTGCTGCATAAAACCAGAGATTGAAATGAGCACAGATAAAGTTCCTTAAGCCAAATATGGAATAGACAAGAGCTACTCCTTGCTCAACGAAATGGACTCAACACCGCATATTAAATGCCTAAGAATGTACCTGACTAGTAAGTATCTTAAAACCTATGGATTGCTATGTCTCCGAAAGAGAATCAAGCAAGTGTACAGGGGCATAAACGCAGCAGTGATAGGATTGGAGAGGTTCGGTGAGCAAATGAAGACCCTTTGAAGTCATATTGCATGGTACCCATTCCACGGGTTTCAACTACCCAGGTTTAAGGTATTCTTCCTTCAGCTAAAACATGCATGTGGAACCTAGAGTATGATCAACCATGTGATCGGGAGACGTGTTCAAATATGTCTCAGTTTTCGTACCCTGGTACTCGGGTGCAACATTCCAGACGCTTTACTAACACCCTCCCGACTTGGAGAGTCAGTCCCTTTAACCTCCTGTTTGGCCCAGTTTGCAATTTCTGCGGAAGATGAACAGGAATAGCGAGAACCAATGAGAGACTAGCTGGAAGGTGTCTGGACGGGCAAATTTAACTCTCATTTCCCACCAGGAAGAGGAATTAACCAAAGGCTCAGCGTGCCGTGCCGGAACCAGATTAGGGCCTGAAGCCATCCTGCGGTGTTGCGGCCAGCTCAAAAGAAAGCGAGTTGAAGAAAGGAGCTCAGGGGGACTGTAATTCACAAACCTGCAGAGTTATAAATGACAGCTATCGTCCAAAAATATACTGAAGTAAGGCTGCCAAGAGGACTTGAAAGCGGGGCAGAATTGCAGGAAACCGATTTCAGGAGGCAGACTGGAATTGCATTGAAAGCATAGGAAAAGAGGCAGAACGTCCACAATGATGCACTTGGCCAAAAAGGGCGTATGCGTTTTTTCCTGAATATATTCAGGAAAAAACGCATACGCCCTTTTTGGCCAACCAAGCAAGCTTGCAAAGGAAATCTGCACTACAATGAAGTCTCACTTCCCCCCAGTCAAAAGGGCCATCTGAAAAAAGTGTAAAATCCAGAAAGGCAGGACAGGCCATGGAGAACTGGGAGCCTTGTTATGCTGATGGGCGGGATGTAAATTGCCAACAGACACTCGGGAGAAGTGTATGGTGTTTCCTGAAACATCTAAAAAACAAAGCAACAGAGCCTAGGGCACTTCCACTTATGGTCCTATAGCTTAGGGAAATTAAAATCAAAAAGACACAGCCACCCCAAAGTTTGGGACGCCTCTGTTTACAAGAACCTCGTTTACCGTACAAGTTCAACATCGCAGAAAGTGAAAAATGGATAAAGAAGTTGTGGTATTTACTTACAAAGCAATATCACTCAGCAATGAAATCTATGTCATCAGGCCCTTAGCAGCACAATGAGTGGATTCAGGTATGATGATTCTAACTGAAATAAGTCACACAGAAAAAGAAACATCATAAGATATCAGTAATACACGGAATGTAAACTTGGCTACACAGGAACTGAATTACAGAACAGAACAGGGTCTCAAATTTAGAAAACCAACTTATGCTTGCTTAAGGGGAAAGGTGAGTTGGGGTGCTGCATAAAACCAGAGATTGAAATGAGCACAGATAAAGTTCCTTAAGCCAAATATGGAATAGACAAGAGCTACTCCTTGCTCAACGAAATGGACTCAACACCGCATATTAAATGCCTAAGAATGTACCTGACTAGTAAGTATCTTAAAACCTATGGATTGCTATGTCTCCGAAAGAGAATCAAGCAAGTGTACAGGGGCATAAACGCAGCAGTGATAGGATTGGAGAGGTTCGGTGAGCAAATGAAGACCCTTTGAAGTCATATTGCATGGTACCCATTCCACGGGTTTCAACTACCCAGGTTTAAGGTATTCTTCCTTCAGCTAAAACATGCATGTGGAACCTAGAGTATGATCAACCATGTGATCGGGAGACGTGTTCAAATATGTCTCAGTTTTCGTACCCTGGTACTCGGGTGCAACATTCCAGACGCTTTACTAACACCCTCCCGACTTGGAGAGTCAGTCCCTTTAACCTCCTGTTTGGCCCAGTTTGCAATTTCTGCGGAAGATGAACAGGAATAGCGAGAACCAATGAGAGACTAGCTGGAGGTGTCTGGACGGGCAAATTTAACTCTCATTTCCCACCAGGAAGAGGAATTAACCAAAGGCTCAGCGTGCCGTGCCGGAACCAGATTAGGGCCTGAAGCCATCCTGCGGTGTTGCGGCCAGCTCAAAAGAAAGCGAGTTGAAGAAAGGAGCTCAGGGGCACTGTAATTCACAAACCTGCAGAGTTATAAATGACAGCTATCGTCCAAAAATATACTGAAGTAAGGCTGCCAAGAGGACTTGAAAGCGGGGCAGAATTGCAGGAAACCGATTTCAGGAGGCAGACTGGAATTGCATTGAAAGCATAGGAAAAGAGGCAGAACGTCCACAATGATGCACTTGGCCAAAAAGGGCGTATGCGTTTTTTCCTGAATATATTCAGGAAAAAACACATACGCCCTTTTTGGCCAACCAAGCAAGCTTGCAAAGGAAATCTACACTACAATGAAGTCTCACTTCCCCCCGGTCAAAAGGGCCATCTGAAAAAAGTGTAAAATCCAGAAAGGCAGGACAGGCCATGGAGAACTGGGAGCCTTGTTATGCTGATGGGCGGGATGTAAATTGCCAACAGACACTCGGGAGAAGTGTATGGTGTTTCCTGAAACATCTACAAAACAAAGCAACAGAGCCTAGGGCACTTCCACTTATGGTCCTATAGCTTAGGGAAATTAAAATCAAAAAGACACAGCCACCCCAAAGTTTGGGACGCCTCTGTTTACAAGAACCTCGTTTACCGTACCAGTTCAACATCGCAGAAAGTGAAAAATGGATAAAGAAGTTGTGGTATTTACTTACAAAGCAATATCACTCAGCAATGAAATCTATGTCATCAGGCCCTTAGCAGCACAATGAGTGGATTCAGGTATGATGATTCTAACTGAAATAAGTCACACAGAAAAAGAAACATCATAAGATATCAGTAATACACGGAATGTAAACTTGGCTACACAGGAACTGAATTACAGAACAGAACAGGGTCTCAAATTTAGAAAACCAACTTATGCTTGCTTAAGGGGAAAGGTGAGTTGGGGTGCTGCATAAAACCAGAGATTGAAATGAGCACAGATAAAGTTCCTTAAGCCAAATATGGAATAGACAAGAGCTACTCCTTGCTCAACGAAATGGACTCAACACCGCATATTAAATGCCTAAGAATGTACCTGACTAGTAAGTATCTTAAAACCTATGGATTGCTATGTCTCCGAAAGAGAATCAAGCATGTGTACAGGGGCATAAACGCAGCAGTGATAGGATTGGAGAGGTTCGGTGAGCAAATGAAGACCCTTTGAAGTCATATTGCATGGTACCCATTCCACGGGTTTCAACTACCCAGGTTTAAGGTATTCTTCCTTCAGCTAAAACATGCATGTGGAACCTAGAGTATGATCAACCATGTGATCGGGAGACGTGTTCAAATATGTCTCAGTTTTCGTACCCTGGTACTCGGGTGCAACATTCCAGACGCTTTACTAACACCCTCCCGACTTGGAGAGTCAGTCCCTTTAACCTCCTGTTTGGCCCAGTTTGCAATTTCTGCGGAAGATGAACAGGAATAGCGAGAACCAATGAGAGACTAGCTGGAGGTGTCTGGACGGGCAAATTTAACTCTCATTTCCCACCAGGAAGAGGAATTAACCAAAGGCTCAGCGTGCCGTGCCGGAACCAGATTAGGGCCTGAAGCCATCCTGCGGTGTTGCGGCCAGCTCAAAAGAAAGCGAGTTGAAGAAAGGAGCTCAGGGGCACTGTAATTCACAAACCTGCAGAGTTATAAATGACAGCTATCGTCCAAAAATATACTGAAGTAAGGCTGCCAAGAGGACTTGAAAGCGGGGCAGAATTGCAGGAAACCGATTTCAGGAGGCAGACTGGAATTGCATTGAAAGCATAGGAAAAGAGGCAGAACGTCCACAATGATGCACTTGGCCAAAAAGGGCGTATGCGTTTTTTCCTGAATATATTCAGGAAAAAACGCATACGCCCTTTTTGGCCAACCAAGCAAGCTTGCAAAGGAAATCTGCACTACAATGAAGTCTCACTTCCCCCCGGTCAGAAGGGCCATCTGAAAAAAGTGTAAAATCCAGAAAGGCAGGACAGGCCATGGAGAACTGGGAGCCTTGTTATGCTGATGGGCGGGATGTAAATTGCCAACAGACACTCGGGAGAAGTGTATGGTGTTTCCTGAAACATCTACAAAACAAAGCAACAGAGCCTAGGGCACTTCCACTTATGGTCCTATAGCTTAGGGAAATTAAAATCAAAAAGACACAGCCACCCCAAAGTTTGGGACGCCTCTGTTTACAAGAACCTCGTTTACCGTACAAGTTCAACATCGCAGAAAGTGAAAAATGGATAAAGAAGTTGTGGTATTTACTTACAAAACAATATCACTCAGCAATGAAATCTATGTCATCAGGCCCTTAGCAGCACAATGAGTGGATTCAGGTATGATGATTCTAACTGAAATAAGTCACACAGAAAAAGAACCATCATAAGATATCAGTAATACACGGAATGTAAACTTGGCTACACAGGAACTGAATTACAGAACAGAACAGGGTCTCAAATTTAGAAAACCAACTTATGCTTGCTTAAGGGGAAAGGTGAGTTGGGGTGCTGCATAAAACCAGAGATTGAAATGAGCACAGATAAAGTTCCTTAAGCCAAATATGGAATAGACAAGAGCTACTCCTTGCTCAACGAAATGGACTCAACACCGCATATTAAATGCCTAAGAATGTACCTGACTAGTAAGTATCTTAAAACCTATGGATTGCTATGTCTCCGAAAGAGAATCAAGCATGTGTACAGGGGCATAAACGCAGCAGTGATAGGATTGGAGAGGTTCGGTGAGCAAATGAAGACCCTTTGAAGTCATATTGCATGGTACCCATTCCACGGGTTTCAACTACCCAGGTTTAAGGTATTCTTCCTTCAGCTAAAACATGCATGTGGAACCTAGAGTATGATCAACCATGTGATCGGGAGACGTGTTCAAATATGTCTCAGTTTTCGTACCCTGGTACTCGGGTGCAACATTCCAGACGCTTTACTAACACCCTCCCGACTTGGAGAGTCAGTCCCTTTAACCTCCTGTTTGGCCCAGTTTGCAATTTCTGCGGAAGATGAACAGGAATAGCGAGAACCAATGAGAGACTAGCTGGAAGGTGTCTGGACGGGCAAATTTAACTCTCATTTCCCACCAGGAAGAGGAATTAACCAAAGGCTCAGCGTGCCGTGCCGGAACCAGATTAGGGCCTGAAGCCATCCTGCGGTGTTGCGGCCAGCTCAAAAGAAAGCGAGTTGAAGAAAGGAGCTCAGGGGCACTGTAATTCACAAACCTGCAGAGTTATAAATGACAGCTATCGTCCAAAAATATACTGAAGTAAGGCTGCCAAGAGGACTTGAAAGCGGGGCAGAATTGCAGGAAACCGATTTCAGGAGGCAGACTGGAATTGCATTGAAAGCATAGGAAAAGAGGCAGAACGTCCACAATGATGCACTTGGCCAAAAAGGGCGTATGCGTTTTTTCCTGAATATATTCAGGAAAAAACGCATACGCCCTTTTTGGCCAACCAAGCAAGCTTGCAAAGGAAATCTGCACTACAATGAAGTCTCACTTCCCCCCGGTCAAAAGGGCCATCTGAAAAAAGTGTAAAATCCAGAAAGGCAGGACAGGCCATGGAGAACTGGGAGCCTTGTTATGCTGATGGGCGGGATGTAAATTGCCAACAGACACTCGGGAGAAGTGTATGGTGTTTCCTGAAACATCTAAAAAACAAAGCAACAGAGCCTAGGGCACTTCCACTTATGGTCCTATAGCTTAGGGAAATTAAAATCAAAAAGACACAGCCACCCCAAAGTTTGGGACGCCTCTGTTTACAAGAACCTCGTTTACCGTACAAGTTCAACATCGCAGAAAGTGAAAAATGGATAAAGAAGTTGTGGTATTTACTTACAAAGCAATATCACTCAGCAATGAAATCTATGTCATCAGGCCCTTAGCAGCACAATGAGTGGATTCAGGTATGATGATTCTAACTGAAATAAGTCACACAGAAAAAGAAACATCATAAGATATCAGTAATACACGGAATGTAAACTTGGCTACACAGGAACTGAATTACAGAACAGAACAGGGTCTCAAATTTAGAAAACCAACTTATGCTTGCTTAAGGGGAAAGGTGAGTTGGGGTGCTGCATAAAACCAGAGATTGAAATGAGCACAGATAAAGTTCCTTAAGCCAAATATGGAATAGACAAGAGCTACTCCTTGCTCAACGAAATGGACTCAACACCGCATATTAAATGCCTAAGAATGTACCTGACTATTAAGTATCTTAAAACCTATGGATTGCTATGTCTCCGAAAGAGAATCAAGCAAGTGTACAGGGGCATAAACGCAGCAGTGATAGGATTGGAGAGGTTCGGTGAGCAAATGAAGACCCTTTGAAGTCATATTGCATGGTACCCATTCCACGGGTTTCAACTACCCAGGTTTAAGGTATTCTTCCTTCAGCTAAAACATGCATGTGGAACCTAGAGTATGATCAACCATGTGATCGGGAGACGTGTTCAAATATGTCTCAGTTTTCGTACCCTGGTACTCGGGTGCAACATTCCAGACGCTTTACTAACACCCTCCCGACTTGGAGAGTCAGTCCCTTTAACCTCCTGTTTGGCCCAGTTTGCAATTTCTGCGGAAGATGAACAGGAATAGCGAGAACCAATGAGAGACTAGCTGGAAGGTGTCTGGACGGGCAAATTTAACTCTCATTTCCCACCAGGAAGAGGAATTAACCAAAGGCTCAGCGTGCCGTGCCGGAACCAGATTAGGGCCTGAAGCCATCCTGCGGTGTTGCGGCCAGCTCAAAAGAAAGCGAGTTGAAGAAAGGAGCTCAGGGGGACTGTAATTCACAAACCTGCAGAGTTATAAATGACAGCTATCGTCCAAAAATATACTGAAGTAAGGCTGCCAAGAGGACTTGAAAGCGGGGCAGAATTGCAGGAAACCGATTTCAGGAGGCAGACTGGAATTGCATTGAAAGCATAGGAAAAGAGGCAGAACGTCCACAATGATGCACTTGGCCAAAAAGGGCGTATGCGTTTTTTCCTGAATATATTCAGGAAAAAACGCATACGCCCTTTTTGGCCAACCAAGCAAGCTTGCAAAGGAAATCTGCACTACAATGAAGTCTCACTTCCCCCCGGTCAAAAGGGCCATCTGAAAAAAGTGTAAAATCCAGAAAGGCAGGACAGGCCATGGAGAACTGGGAGCCTTGTTATGCTGATGGGCGGGATGTAAATTGCCAACAGACACTCGGGAGAAGTGTATGGTGTTTCCTGAAACATCTAAAAAACAAAGCAACAGAGCCTAGGGCACTTCCACTTATGGTCCTATAGCTTAGGGAAATTAAAATCAAAAAGACACAGCCACCCCAAAGTTTGGGACGCCTCTGTTTACAAGAACCTCGTTTACCGTACAAGTTCAACATCGCAGAAAGTGAAAAATGGATAAAGAAGTTGTGGTATTTACTTACAAAGCAATATCACTCAGCAATGAAATCTATGTCATCAGGCCCTTAGCAGCACAATGAGTGGATTCAGGTATGATGATTCTAACTGAAATAAGTCACACAGAAAAAGAAACATCATAAGATATCAGTAATACACGGAATGTAAACTTGGCTACACAGGAACTGAATTACAGAACAGAACAGGGTCTCAAATTTAGAAAACCAACTTATGCTTGCTTAAGGGGAAAGGTGAGTTGGGGTGCTGCATAAAACCAGAGATTGAAATGAGCACAGATAAAGTTCCTTAAGCCAAATATGGAATAGACAAGAGCTACTCCTTGCTCAACGAAATGGACTCAACACCGCATATTAAATGCCTAAGAATGTACCTGACTAGTAAGTATCTTAAAACCTATGGATTGCTATGTCTCCGAAAGAGAATCAAGCATGTGTACAGGGGCATAAACGCAGCAGTGATAGGATTGGAGAGGTTCGGTGAGCAAATGAAGACCCTTTGAAGTCATATTGCATGGTACCCATTCCACGGGTTTCAACTACCCAGGTTTAAGGTATTCTTCCTTCAGCTAAAACATGCATGTGGAACCTAGAGTATGATCAACCATGTGATCGGGAGACGTGTTCAAATATGTCTCAGTTTTCGTACCCTGGTACTCGGGTGCAACATTCCAGACGCTTTACTAACACCCTCCCGACTTGGAGAGTCAGTCCCTTTAACCTCCTGTTTGGCCCAGTTTGCAATTTCTGCGGAAGATGAACAGGAATAGCGAGAACCAATGAGAGACTAGCTGGAGGTGTCTGGACGGGCAAATTTAACTCTCATTTCCCACCAGGAAGAGGAATTAACCAAAGGCTCAGCGTGCCGTGCCGGAACCAGATTAGGGCCTGAAGCCATCCTGCGGTGTTGCGGCCAGCTCAAAAGAAAGCGAGTTGAAGAAAGGAGCTCAGGGGCACTGTAATTCACAAACCTGCAGAGTTATAAATGACAGCTATCGTCCAAAAATATACTGAAGTAAGGCTGCCAAGAGGACTTGAAAGCGGGGCAGAATTGCAGGAAACCGATTTCAGGAGGCAGACTGGAATTGCATTGAAAGCATAGGAAAAGAGGCAGAACGTCCACAATGATGCACTTGGCCAAAAAGGGCGTATGCGTTTTTTCCTGAATATATTCAGGAAAAAACGCATACGCCCTTTTTGGCCAACCAAGCAAGCTTGCAAAGGAAATCTGCACTACAATGAAGTCTCACTTCCCCCCGGTCAAAAGGGCCATCTGAAAAAAGTGTAAAATCCAGAAAGGCAGGACAGGCCATGGAGAACTGGGAGCCTTGTTATGCTGATGGGCGGGATGTAAATTGCCAACAGACACTCGGGAGAAGTGTATGGTGTTTCCTGAAACATCTAAAAAACAAAGCAACAGAGCCTAGGGCACTTCCACTTATGGTCCTATAGCTTAGGGAAATTAAAATCAAAAAGACACAGCCACCCCAAAGTTTGGGACGCCTCTGTTTACAAGAACCTCGTTTACCGTACAAGTTCAACATCGCAGAAAGTGAAAAATGGATAAAGAAGTTGTGGTATTTACTTACAAAGCAATATCACTCAGCAATGAAATCTATGTCATCAGGCCCTTAGCAGCACAATGAGTGGATTCAGGTATGATGATTCTAACTGAAATAAGTCACACAGAAAAAGAAACATCATAAGATATCAGTAATACACGGAATGTAAACTTGGCTACACAGGAACTGAATTACAGAACAGAACAGGGTCTCAAATTTAGAAAACCAACTTATGCTTGCTTAAGGGGAAAGGTGAGTTGGGGTGCTGCATAAAACCAGAGATTGAAATGAGCACAGATAAAGTTCCTTAAGCCAAATATGGAATAGACAAGAGCTACTCCTTGCTCAACGAAATGGACTCAACACCGCATATTAAATGCCTAAGAATGTACCTGACTAGTAAGTATCTTAAAACCTATGGATTGCTATGTCTCCGAAAGAGAATCAAGCATGTGTACAGGGGCATAAACGCAGCAGTGATAGGATTGGAGAGGTTCGGTGAGCAAATGAAGACCCTTTGAAGTCATATTGCATGGTACCCATTCCACGGGTTTCAACTACCCAGGTTTAAGGTATTCTTCCTTCAGCTAAAACATGCATGTGGAACCTAGAGTATGATCAACCATGTGATCGGGAGACGTGTTCAAATATGTCTCAGTTTTCGTACCCTGGTACTCGGGTGCAACATTCCAGACGCTTTACTAACACCCTCCCGACTTGGAGAGTCAGTCCCTTTAACCTCCTGTTTGGCCCAGTTTGCAATTTCTGCGGAAGATGAACAGGAATAGCGAGAACCAATGAGAGACTAGCTGGAGGTGTCTGGACGGGCAAATTTAACTCTCATTTCCCACCAGGAAGAGGAATTAACCAAAGGCTCAGCGTGCCGTGCCGGAACCAGATTAGGGCCTGAAGCCATCCTGCGGTGTTGCGGCCAGCTCAAAAGAAAGCGAGTTGAAGAAAGGAGCTCAGGGGCACTGTAATTCACAAACCTGCAGAGTTATAAATGACAGCTATCGTCCAAAAATATACTGAAGTAAGGCTGCCAAGAGGACTTGAAAGCGGGGCAGAATTGCAGGAAACCGATTTCAGGAGGCAGACTGGAATTGCATTGAAAGCATAGGAAAAGAGGCAGAACGTCCACAATGATGCACTTGGCCAAAAAGGGCGTATGCGTTTTTTCCTGAATATATTCAGGAAAAAACGCATACGCCCTTTTTGGCCAACCAAGCAAGCTTGCAAAGGAAATCTGCACTACAATGAAGTCTCACTTCCCCCCGGTCAAAAGGGCCATCTGAAAAAAGTGTAAAATCCAGAAAGGCAGGACAGGCCATGGAGAACTGGGAGCCTTGTTATGCTGATGGGCGGGATGTAAATTGCCAACAGACACTCGGGAGAAGTGTATGGTGTTTCCTGAAACATCTAAAAAACAAAGCAACAGAGCCTAGGGCACTTCCACTTATGGTCCTATAGCTTAGGGAAATTAAAATCAAAAAGACACAGCCACCCCAAAGTTTGGGACGCCTCTGTTTACAAGAACCTCGTTTACCGTACAAGTTCAACATCGCAGAAAGTGAAAAATGGATAAAGAAGTTGTGGTATTTACTTACAAAGCAATATCACTCAGCAATGAAATCTATGTCATCAGGCCCTTAGCAGCACAATGAGTGGATTCAGGTATGATGATTCTAACTGAAATAAGTCACACAGAAAAAGAAACATCATAAGATATCAGTAATACACGGAATGTAAACTTGGCTACACAGGAACTGAATTACAGAACAGAACAGGGTCTCAAATTTAGAAAACCAACTTATGCTTGCTTAAGGGGAAAGGTGAGTTGGGGTGCTGCATAAAACCAGAGATTGAAATGAGCACAGATAAAGTTCCTTAAGCCAAATATGGAATAGACAAGAGCTACTCCTTGCTCAACGAAATGGACTCAACACCGCATATTAAATGCCTAAGAATGTACCTGACTAGTAAGTATCTTAAAACCTATGGATTGCTATGTCTCCGAAAGAGAATCAAGCATGTGTACAGGGGCATAAACGCAGCAGTGATAGGATTGGAGAGGTTCGGTGAGCAAATGAAGACCCTTTGAAGTCATATTGCATGGTACCCATTCCACGGGTTTCAACTACCCAGGTTTAAGGTATTCTTCCTTCAGCTAAAACATGCATGTGGAACCTAGAGTATGATCAACCATGTGATCGGGAGACGTGTTCAAATATGTCTCAGTTTTCGTACCCTGGTACTCGGGTGCAACATTCCAGACGCTTTACTAACACCCTCCCGACTTGGAGAGTCAGTCCCTTTAACCTCCTGTTTGGCCCAGTTTGCAATTTCTGCGGAAGATGAACAGGAATAGCGAGAACCAATGAGAGACTAGCTGGAGGTGTCTGGACGGGCAAATTTAACTCTCATTTCCCACCAGGAAGAGGAATTAACCAAAGGCTCAGCGTGCCGTGCCGGAACCAGATTAGGGCCTGAAGCCATCCTGCGGTGTTGCGGCCAGCTCAAAAGAAAGCGAGTTGAAGAAAGGAGCTCAGGGGCACTGTAATTCACAAACCTGCAGAGTTATAAATGACAGCTATCGTCCAAAAATATACTGAAGTAAGGCTGCCAAGAGGACTTGAAAGCGGGGCAGAATTGCAGGAAACCGATTTCAGGAGGCAGACTGGAATTGCATTGAAAGCATAGGAAAAGAGGCAGAACGTCCACAATGATGCACTTGGCCAAAAAGGGCGTATGCGTTTTTTCCTGAATATATTCAGGAAAAAACGCATACGCCCTTTTTGGCCAACCAAGCAAGCTTGCAAAGGAAATCTGCACTACAATGAAGTCTCACTTCCCCCCGGTCAAAAGGGCCATCTGAAAAAAGTGTAAAATCCAGAAAGGCAGGACAGGCCATGGAGAACTGGGAGCCTTGTTATGCTGATGGGCGGGATGTAAATTGCCAACAGACACTCGGGAGAAGTGTATGGTGTTTCCTGAAACATCTAAAAAACAAAGCAACAGAGCCTAGGGCACTTCCACTTATGGTCCTATAGCTTAGGGAAATTAAAATCAAAAAGACACAGCCACCCCAAAGTTTGGGACGCCTCTGTTTACAAGAACCTCGTTTACAGTACAAGTTCAACATCGCAGAAAGTGAAAAATGGATAAAGAAGTTGTGGTATTTACTTACAAAGCAATATCACTCAGCAATGAAATCTATGTCATCAGGCCCTTAGCAGCACAATGAGTGGATTCAGGTATGATGATTCTAACTGAAATAAGTCACACAGAAACAGAAACATCATAAGATATCAGTAATACACGGAATGTAAACTTGGCTACACAGGAACTGAATTACAGAACAGAACAGGGTCTCAAATTTAGAAAACCAACTTATGCTTGCTTAAGGGGAAAGGTGAGTTGGGGTGCTGCATAAAACCAGAGATTGAAATGAACACAGATAAAGTTCCTTAAGCCAAATATGGAATAGACAAGAGCTACTCCTTGCTCAACGAAATGGACTCAACACCGCATATTAAATGCCTAAGAATGTACCTGACTAGTAAGTATCTTAAAACCTATGGATTGCTATGTCTCCGAAAGAGAATCAAGCATGTGTACAGGGGCATAAACGCAGCAGTGATAGGATTGGAGAGGTTCGGTGAGCAAATGAAGACCCTTTGAAGTCATATTGCATGGTACCCATTCCACGGGTTTCAACTACCCAGGTTTAAGGTATTCTTCCTTCAGCTAAAACATGCATGTGGAACCTAGAGTATGATCAACCATGTGATCGGGAGACGTGTTCAAATATGTCTCAGTTTTCGTACCCTGGTACTCGGGTGCAACATTCCAGACGCTTTACTAACACCCTCCCGACTTGGAGAGTCAGTCCCTTTAACCTCCTGTTTGGCCCAGTTTGCAATTTCTGCGGAAGATGAACAGGAATAGCGAGAACCAATGAGAGACTAGCTGGAAGGTGTCTGGACGGGCAAATTTAACTCTCATTTCCCACCAGGAAGAGGAATTAACCAAAGGCTCAGCGTGCCGTGCCGGAACCAGATTAGGGCCTGAAGCCATCCTGCGGTGTTGCGGCCAGCTCAAAAGAAAGCGAGTTGAAGAAAGGAGCTCAGGGGCACTGTAATTCACAAACCTGCAGAGTTATAAATGACAGCTATCGTCCAAAAATATACTGAAGTAAGGCTGCCAAGAGGACTTGAAAGCGGGGCAGAATTGCAGGAAACCGATTTCAGGAGGCAGACTGGAATTGCATTGAAAGCATAGGAAAAGAGGCAGAACGTCCACAATGATGCACTTGGCCAAAAAGGGCGTATGCGTTTTTTCCTGAATATATTCAGGAAAAAACGCATACGCCCTTTTTGGCCAACCAAGCAAGCTTGCAAAGGAAATCTGCACTACAATGAAGTCTCACTTCCCCCCGGTCAAAAGGGCCATCTGAAAAAAGTGTAAAATCCAGAAAGGCAGGACAGGCCATGGAGAACTGGGAGCCTTGTTATGCTGATGGGCGGGATGTAAATTGCCAACAGACACTCGGGAGAAGTGTATGGTGTTTCCTGAAACATCTAAAAAACAAAGCAACAGAGCCTAGGGCACTTCCACTTATGGTCCTATAGCTTAGGGAAATTAAAATCAAAAAGACACAGCCACCCCAAAGTTTGGGACGCCTCTGTTTACAAGAACCTCGTTTACAGTACAAGTTCAACATCGCAGAAAGTGAAAAATGGATAAAGAAGTTGTGGTATTTACTTACAAAGCAATATCACTCAGCAATGAAATCTATGTCATCAGGCCCTTAGCAGCACAATGAGTGGATTCAGGTATGATGATTCTAACTGAAATAAGTCACACAGAAAAAGAAACATCATAAGATATCAGTAATACACGGAATGTAAACTTGGCTACACAGGAACTGAATTACAGAACAGAACAGGGTCTCAAATTTAGAAAACCAACTTATGCTTGCTTAAGGGGAAAGGTGAGTTGGGGTGCTGCATAAAACCAGAGATTGAAATGAGCACAGATAAAGTTCCTTAAGCCAAATATGGAATAGACAAGAGCTACTCCTTGCTCAACGAAATGGACTCAACACCGCATATTAAATGCCTAAGAATGTACCTGACTAGTAAGTATCTTAAAACCTATGGATTGCTATGTCTCCGAAAGAGAATCAAGCAAGTGTACAGGGGCATAAACGCAGCAGTGATAGGATTGGAGAGGTTCGGTGAGCAAATGAAGACCCTTTGAAGTCATATTGCATGGTACCCATTCCACGGGTTTCAACTACCCAGGTTTAAGGTATTCTTCCTTCAGCTAAAACATGCATGTGGAACCTAGAGTATGATCAACCATGTGATCGGGAGACGTGTTCAAATATGTCTCAGTTTTCGTACCCTGGTACTCGGGTGCAACATTCCAGACGCTTTACTAACACCCTCCCGACTTGGAGAGTCAGTCCCTTTAACCTCCTGTTTGGCCCAGTTTGCAATTTCTGCGGAAGATGAACAGGAATAGCGAGAACCAATGAGAGACTAGCTGGAAGGTGTCTGGACGGGCAAATTTAACTCTCATTTCCCACCAGGAAGAGGAATTAACCAAAGGCTCAGCGTGCCGTGCCGGAACCAGATTAGGGCCTGAAGCCATCCTGCGGTGTTGCGGCCAGCTCAAAAGAAAGCGAGTTGAAGAAAGGAGCTCAGGGGGACTGTAATTCACAAACCTGCAGAGTTATAAATGACAGCTATCGTCCAAAAATATACTGAAGTAAGGCTGCCAAGAGGACTTGAAAGCGGGGCAGAATTGCAGGAAACCGATTTCAGGAGGCAGACTGGAATTGCATTGAAAGCATAGGAAAAGAGGCAGAACGTCCACAATGATGCACTTGGCCAAAAAGGGCGTATGCGTTTTTTCCTGAATATATTCAGGAAAAAACGCATACGCCCTTTTTGGCCAACCAAGCAAGCTTGCAAAGGAAATCTGCACTACAATGAAGTCTCACTTCCCCCCAGTCAAAAGGGCCATCTGAAAAAAGTGTAAAATCCAGAAAGGCAGGACAGGCCATGGAGAACTGGGAGCCTTGTTATGCTGATGGGCGGGATGTAAATTGCCAACAGACACTCGGGAGAAGTGTATGGTGTTTCCTGAAACATCTAAAAAACAAAGCAACAGAGCCTAGGGCACTTCCACTTATGGTCCTATAGCTTAGGGAAATTAAAATCAAAAAGACACAGCCACCCCAAAGTTTGGGACGCCTCTGTTTACAAGAACCTCGTTTACCGTACAAGTTCAACATCGCAGAAAGTGAAAAATGGATAAAGAAGTTGTGGTATTTACTTACAAAGCAATATCACTCAGCAATGAAATCTATGTCATCAGGCCCTTAGCAGCACAATGAGTGGATTCAGGTATGATGATTCTAACTGAAATAAGTCACACAGAAAAAGAAACATCATAAGATATCAGTAATACACGGAATGTAAACTTGGCTACACAGGAACTGAATTACAGAACAGAACAGGGTCTCAAATTTAGAAAACCAACTTATGCTTGCTTAAGGGGAAAGGTGAGTTGGGGTGCTGCATAAAACCAGAGATTGAAATGAGCACAGATAAAGTTCCTTAAGCCAAATATGGAATAGACAAGAGCTACTCCTTGCTCAACGAAATGGACTCAACACCGCATATTAAATGCCTAAGAATGTACCTGACTAGTAAGTATCTTAAAACCTATGGATTGCTATGTCTCCGAAAGAGAATCAAGCAAGTGTACAGGGGCATAAACGCAGCAGTGATAGGATTGGAGAGGTTCGGTGAGCAAATGAAGACCCTTTGAAGTCATATTGCATGGTACCCATTCCACGGGTTTCAACTACCCAGGTTTAAGGTATTCTTCCTTCAGCTAAAACATGCATGTGGAACCTAGAGTATGATCAACCATGTGATCGGGAGACGTGTTCAAATATGTCTCAGTTTTCGTACCCTGGTACTCGGGTGCAACATTCCAGACGCTTTACTAACACCCTCCCGACTTGGAGAGTCAGTCCCTTTAACCTCCTGTTTGGCCCAGTTTGCAATTTCTGCGGAAGATGAACAGGAATAGCGAGAACCAATGAGAGACTAGCTGGAGGTGTCTGGACGGGCAAATTTAACTCTCATTTCCCACCAGGAAGAGGAATTAACCAAAGGCTCAGCGTGCCGTGCCGGAACCAGATTAGGGCCTGAAGCCATCCTGCGGTGTTGCGGCCAGCTCAAAAGAAAGCGAGTTGAAGAAAGGAGCTCAGGGGCACTGTAATTCACAAACCTGCAGAGTTATAAATGACAGCTATCGTCCAAAAATATACTGAAGTAAGGCTGCCAAGAGGACTTGAAAGCGGGGCAGAATTGCAGGAAACCGATTTCAGGAGGCAGACTGGAATTGCATTGAAAGCATAGGAAAAGAGGCAGAACGTCCACAATGATGCACTTGGCCAAAAAGGGCGTATGCGTTTTTTCCTGAATATATTCAGGAAAAAACACATACGCCCTTTTTGGCCAACCAAGCAAGCTTGCAAAGGAAATCTACACTACAATGAAGTCTCACTTCCCCCCGGTCAAAAGGGCCATCTGAAAAAAGTGTAAAATCCAGAAAGGCAGGACAGGCCATGGAGAACTGGGAGCCTTGTTATGCTGATGGGCGGGATGTAAATTGCCAACAGACACTCGGGAGAAGTGTATGGTGTTTCCTGAAACATCTACAAAACAAAGCAACAGAGCCTAGGGCACTTCCACTTATGGTCCTATAGCTTAGGGAAATTAAAATCAAAAAGACACAGCCACCCCAAAGTTTGGGACGCCTCTGTTTACAAGAACCTCGTTTACCGTACAAGTTCAACATCGCAGAAAGTGAAAAATGGATAAAGAAGTTGTGGTATTTACTTACAAAGCAATATCACTCAGCAATGAAATCTATGTCATCAGGCCCTTAGCAGCACAATGAGTGGATTCAGGTATGATGATTCTAACTGAAATAAGTCACACAGAAAAAGAAACATCATAAGATATCAGTAATACACGGAATGTAAACTTGGCTACACAGGAACTGAATTACAGAACAGAACAGGGTCTCAAATTTAGAAAACCAACTTATGCTTGCTTAAGGGGAAAGGTGAGTTGGGGTGCTGCATAAAACCAGAGATTGAAATGAGCACAGATAAAGTTCCTTAAGCCAAATATGGAATAGACAAGAGCTACTCCTTGCTCAACGAAATGGACTCAACACCGCATATTAAATGCCTAAGAATGTACCTGACTAGTAAGTATCTTAAAACCTATGGATTGCTATGTCTCCGAAAGAGAATCAAGCAAGTGTACAGGGGCATAAACGCAGCAGTGATAGGATTGGAGAGGTTCGGTGAGCAAATGAAGACCCTTTGAAGTCATATTGCATGGTACCCATTCCACGGGTTTCAACTACCCAGGTTTAAGGTATTCTTCCTTCAGCTAAAACATGCATGTGGAACCTAGAGTATGATCAACCATGTGATCGGGAGACGTGTTCAAATATGTCTCAGTTTTCGTACCCTGGTACTCGGGTGCAACATTCCAGACGCTTTACTAACACCCTCCCGACTTGGAGAGTCAGTCCCTTTAACCTCCTGTTTGGCCCAGTTTGCAATTTCTGCGGAAGATGAACAGGAATAGCGAGAACCAATGAGAGACTAGCTGGAGGTGTCTGGACGGGCAAATTTAACTCTCATTTCCCACCAGGAAGAGGAATTAACCAAAGGCTCAGCGTGCCGTGCCGGAACCAGATTAGGGCCTGAAGCCATCCTGCGGTGTTGCGGCCAGCTCAAAAGAAAGCGAGTTGAAGAAAGGAGCTCAGGGGCACTGTAATTCACAAACCTGCAGAGTTATAAATGACAGCTATCGTCCAAAAATATACTGAAGTAAGGCTGCCAAGAGGACTTGAAAGCGGGGCAGAATTGCAGGAAACCGATTTCAGGAGGCAGACTGGAATTGCATTGAAAGCATAGGAAAAGAGGCAGAACGTCCACAATGATGCACTTGGCCAAAAAGGGCGTATGCGTTTTTTCCTGAATATATTCAGGAAAAAACGCATACGCCCTTTTTGGCCAACCAAGCAAGCTTGCAAAGGAAATCTGCACTACAATGAAGTCTCACTTCCCCCCGGTCAAAAGGGCCATCTGAAAAAAGTGTAAAATCCAGAAAGGCAGGACAGGCCATGGAGAACTGGGAGCCTTGTTATGCTGATGGGCGGGATGTAAATTGCCAACAGACACTCGGGAGAAGTGTATGGTGTTTCCTGAAACATCTAAAAAACAAAGCAACAGAGCCTAGGGCACTTCCACTTATGGTCCTATAGCTTAGGGAAATTAAAATCAAAAAGACACAGCCACCCCAAAGTTTGGGACGCCTCTGTTTACAAGAACCTCGTTTACCGTACAAGTTCAACATCGCAGAAAGTGAAAAATGGATAAAGAAGTTGTGGTATTTACTTACAAAGCAATATCACTCAGCAATGAAATCTATGTCATCAGGCCCTTAGCAGCACAATGAGTGGATTCAGGTATGATGATTCTAACTGAAATAAGTCACACAGAAAAAGAAACATCATAAGATATCAGTAATACACGGAATGTAAACTTGGCTACACAGGAACTGAATTACAGAACAGAACAGGGTCTCAAATTTAGAAAACCAACTTATGCTTGCTTAAGGGGAAAGGTGAGTTGGGGTGCTGCATAAAACCAGAGATTGAAATGAGCACAGATAAAGTTCCTTAAGCCAAATATGGAATAGACAAGAGCTACTCCTTGCTCAACGAAATGGACTCAACACCGCATATTAAATGCCTAAGAATGTACCTGACTAGTAAGTATCTTAAAACCTATGGATTGCTATGTCTCCGAAAGAGAATCAAGCAAGTGTACAGGGGCATAAACGCAGCAGTGATAGGATTGGAGAGGTTCGGTGAGCAAATGAAGACCCTTTGAAGTCATATTGCATGGTACCCATTCCACGGGTTTCAACTACCCAGGTTTAAGGTATTCTTCCTTCAGCTAAAACATGCATGTGGAACCTAGAGTATGATCAACCATGTGATCGGGAGACGTGTTCAAATATGTCTCAGTTTTCGTACCCTGGTACTCGGGTGCAACATTCCAGACGCTTTACTAACACCCTCCCGACTTGGAGAGTCAGTCCCTTTAACCTCCTGTTTGGCCCAGTTTGCAATTTCTGCGGAAGATGAACAGGAATAGCGAGAACCAATGAGAGACTAGCTGGAGGTGTCTGGACGGGCAAATTTAACTCTCATTTCCCACCAGGAAGAGGAATTAACCAAAGGCTCAGCGTGCCGTGCCGGAACCAGATTAGGGCCTGAAGCCATCCTGCGGTGTTGCGGCCAGCTCAAAAGAAAGCGAGTTGAAGAAAGGAGCTCAGGGGCACTGTAATTCACAAACCTGCAGAGTTATAAATGACAGCTATCGTCCAAAAATATACTGAAGTAAGGCTGCCAAGAGGACTTGAAAGCGGGGCAGAATTGCAGGAAACCGATTTCAGGAGGCAGACTGGAATTGCATTGAAAGCATAGGAAAAGAGGCAGAACGTCCACAATGATGCACTTGGCCAAAAAGGGCGTATGCGTTTTTTCCTGAATATATTCAGGAAAAAACGCATACGCCCTTTTTGGCCAACCAAGCAAGCTTGCAAAGGAAATCTGCACTACAATGAAGTCTCACTTCCCCCCGGTCAAAAGGGCCATCTGAAAAAAGTGTAAAATCCAGAAAGGCAGGACAGGCCATGGAGAACTGGGAGCCTTGTTATGCTGATGGGCGGGATGTAAATTGCCAACAGACACTCGGGAGAAGTGTATGGTGTTTCCTGAAACATCTAAAAAACAAAGCAACAGAGCCTAGGGCACTTCCACTTATGGTCCTATAGCTTAGGGAAATTAAAATCAAAAAGACACAGCCACCCCAAAGTTTGGGACGCCTCTGTTTACAAGAACCTCGTTTACAGTACAAGTTCAACATCGCAGAAAGTGAAAAATGGATAAAGAAGTTGTGGTATTTACTTACAAAGCAATATCACTCAGCAATGAAATCTATGTCATCAGGCCCTTAGCAGCACAATGAGTGGATTCAGGTATGATGATTCTAACTGAAATAAGTCACACAGAAAAAGAAACATCATAAGATATCAGTAATACACGGAATGTAAACTTGGCTACACAGGAACTGAATTACAGAACAGAACAGGGTCTCAAATTTAGAAAACCAACTTATGCTTGCTTAAGGGGAAAGGTGAGTTGGGGTGCTGCATAAAACCAGAGATTGAAATGAGCACAGATAAAGTTCCTTAAGCCAAATATGGAATAGACAAGAGCTACTCCTTGCTCAACGAAATGGACTCAACACCGCATATTAAATGCCTAAGAATGTACCTGACTAGTAAGTATCTTAAAACCTATGGATTGCTATGTCTCCGAAAGAGAATCAAGCATGTGTACAGGGGCATAAACGCAGCAGTGATAGGATTGG